>NC_083745.1:987500-1122622 GCF_033458585.1 Syngnathus typhle
CTCGCCCAATGGGAAGTTTGTAGGCCAAATCCAAGCATGAATCCAAATCCGGCCGGCACGCACGCGTACTACGTACGTACGTACGTACGTACGTACGCTCGCAACGTCAACGAGAGGTTTTGGTTTGATCGCAGACACTTGGCAGCAACGCCGTCCGTCTAAAGGCACAAACAAGCCCGCCCGACAAAGCTTGGTTGCTGCCACTGACAAATCTCTCCACTCCATTTAAGAGTAGGAGCGGGCAGGCCGTATATGGCTTGATATACTACAATGCCGTCCGTATTAAAGCAACTGTTGTTATTCCGATGCATGTTCCAGGGTTCTGGTTGGTGTGGACTCTGATTGGCATTCTGACCTGCTGCTGTTTGTGTCAGCACTGGCGCTCCAAACAGCGCTTCCAACAGCAGCGTCGGCAGAACGAGATCAACCTCATTGCCTACAGAGAAGCTCACAACAACTCTCAGGTTCCTCTCTACCTCAGTAAGGAAGACTTTGGAAGTCTTGCTCTGCATCTTTCACGCCTAGCAGGCACCTGATATCATTTTGGCAGCAGTTGGCAGTCAAATCATGATTTGTTGTTGTCATTTGTCAGGATTCCTACCCTCTTCTCTGTTGCCCGCCTATGATGAGGTGGTTGAGCGGCCAGCGACTCCCCCGCCTCCTTACACACCTGTCCCGGCAACACCTCTGCCGGCGCCAGCAGCGGCAGACGCACTCGAAGCACCTTGCTGCTACCGCCACGCCGCCACGAGCGTCCCAAGCGATGCGGCTTGCCCCGGCGTAGCAGAGACCCTGCCGCCCCACTCTCAAAGCACCAGCGAGGATTCGATGCAGGGCAGCAGGTACCGGCGCTTCACAGGGGACTCTGGCATCGAGGTCTTTGACGGCCAGGAGCTGTGGGATCCCCTGGGGGGCTTTTTGCCAAGAGAAGAGGCGGATGACGGAAGGGGACACACAGAGGAAGCCTGTGTCGGCTGCGCTTCCCGGGGATGCGAGCACGCCGACGGTCGCAATGGCCCGAGCCGCCGAAACACAAACGGACCCGCCGCAGACCCGCAGTGTCATGGGTAAACAGTCAAGTATGGATACCGTAGGGATGTGAAGTTGTTTTACAAAAAGCTTTTGTTTTCAGGGTGAGTCATCGCTTGTAGCCTTTTGTCGGTACGCTCGCATTGCAAAGCTATGCTGAGATATTTTTCAGGCATCCTACGTGCTTTGCCACAGGTTCTAAATTCGCCGCGAGCCATTGCATCACAGTTCAATGGGAGTGTTCATGTGAGCTCATTTTCTTTCAGGGAAATGCATGACGTATGTATTACATTTTGTACAGTAGTTTCAAAATAAATCATTATTTACTTACCTTGTGTGT
Source organism: Syngnathus typhle (assembly GCF_033458585.1). Taxonomy (NCBI): domain Eukaryota; kingdom Metazoa; phylum Chordata; class Actinopteri; order Syngnathiformes; family Syngnathidae; genus Syngnathus; species Syngnathus typhle. The sequence continues at coordinate 988,870 of NC_083745.1, forward strand.
GTGTGTGTGTGTGTGTGTGTGTGTTTGAGTGAGAGTAGCATACTTAATTCATTTTCCAATAGAAAACTGATACTAAAAATGTACGTCATTGGATTCTATCTTCATATAAATGAGTGTCACATGATTGAGAATGATATCACATGTATTAGCAGTTCAATAAAAAATGCAACCTTTTTCATTTTCCTAATCAAGGAAAACCCTGGCCAGATTCACTTGTGTATGTGTGTGTGTGTCCCTTTAGGTATAACTGCATAAAGTTGCCGTGGCTTCCAAGCTTGACTCGACTTCTTGTGCTGTGCCTCGTTTTTGCCAACATAGCTGATATGCGTGTATCTTTGGGCTATGTAGCACTTGCTCCGCCCCTCCAAAACTCAATTAACACTTACAGTGTAAGTGTAAGTCTTACACGAAGCCCATGAAAAATTCCTAACCCGAGCTCCATACCACTAGTCGGCGGTAATGTCGCCGAACTGTGCCAACCACCATTAAATAGCGAGAGAGCGCCGAAGAAGAAGACGGAATTTAGCAAAACTTCGGACCGAACGGAACAGGCGTCTGAGACAGCAACCCATGTGATTTGGGCTCGTTTCTCTTCTGTCGGTCCGATGTGTCAGGTAGCTGAAGCCTATAATGATGACTTGGAGCAGAAGGAGGTTCCGAGGTACACCCTTTTAAAGCTTCATTGTACAAATGACGAAACTCGAGTTTTACGCACAGTCTCGTACTCGCACATGTACAAATCTGACACGGTTCTCTACATGTTTGTGAGACTGGCCAGGTAAGCCTGCATTAGTGAAACAAGGTCATGAAGCATTGCTTTTATGAAGCTAGAAACTGTTGGGTCTCTTTTTTATGAAGCTAGAAACTGTTGGGTCTCTTTTTTGTTGCGATTCTAAAACAGATGTCTCAACTATACTTCGCTTTCCCCGTCTAGAATCAAATTAGCGTCACTGAGTTTAGGTAGCAAAGTGTCCCAAAAGGCCACAAGTTAAGATCATTTAGCACAAGAGAACATTTCCGATGCCACCAGGATCGCTTTGGTTAGTTCAAACGGACGCCTTTTATTGTTGAATTTCGTTAGTCGTGTTAATGATGGGCAACTAACATCCTGTGTTTTTCATTGAAACAAAATGAGTCGTAATCCAAGACATTTTTCGACTCTGGCCAAATCCTTTCATTTAATTTCTCAAATGTCCTCATGAAAACATTGGAATTGATGTCACTGATTCTGAACTTTCTCTTGCTAATTGCTTGATCTGCTGCTAGTGTGTCGAAGAAATGTGTCAAATGCAAGGAGGCGATTGCCGTGGTGGCCATCAGAGCAGGGGACCGATACTGCAGGTAAGATGCACACATCACTTAGACAGACATTTGCCAAAGAATTCCAATATTTACTTAGTAACACAATGCATGTGCATTTTTTTGAAAAAGTCAGCCACAATTCCAATGCCACGAGCGTTTTCATGCATTGAGTAGAAACATTGGTTGAAAGCACTTGGAAAACGGAAAAGATGATAGGCTGGCTGGCTGGCTGGCTGGCTGGCTGGCTGGCTGGCTGGCTGGCTGGCTGGCTGGCTGGCTGGCTGGCTGGCTGGCTGGCTGGCTGGCTGGCTGGCTGGCTGGCTGAGATTTGGTTTCAGAAGTTGCGCAATCCAACGAATCCTTTGCTGTTGAGGCGCACGCAACTCTTTGGGAAGGCCCACTGAGTTCATACTGACCACCTGTTTTGATGTTCTACACAGCCCAGTCGCTTATTGCAATTTCATTCCTTCCTTTTAGGGACTGTTTTGAACAGTACTTCCGTCATAAATTCAGGGCCATACTGGGCAAAAACAGAGTGATTTCCCCTGGAGAAAAGGTATGGTGCTTTGGACTAAGCAACACTCACACCCTTTGCGCCGCAATTGGCGTACCTACTACGTACGTAGGTCCGTTACGCACAAGCCAGCGCGCGCAATAGATTTAACATTCAAGTTAGTGCCCACAAAGCCGGTGGCCGGTACTTTCTGTTCACAGCGACTCCTCTGCTCATGGCTTTTCTACTCGTAGGTACTGCTGGCGGTGTCTGGAGGCCCTTCTTCTTCTTCGATGCTCAGACAAGTCCAAGAGGTCTATCACTTTGAATTATTGTTCCCACCTTTTGCGGGCCTAGCTGCTTGTTTTGTTTTTGTCATGCTGATCTAAAAGTCATGATTTGACTTACATGTAAGCCATCTTTCTCTCCCCACTTCCAGGCTTTGAGTCCAAATGCTCACAAGAAGTTGAGATTCATTCCAGGCATCGTCTACGTTGACGGTAAGTACGTCATATCAAAGACGCTCCCTCCCTCCCGCTCGCTTGCCAAAATCCGACTGGATTGCGTTTGCTTTCAGACGGCGGTGTTTTCAATCGCTCTGTGGAGGAGAGACGGCAAACGGTGGCAAAGCTTCAAGATATTTTTCAGGCCACGGGATTCCCCTTCCACGTGGCGCCTCTAGAACAGGTGGCCTTTTTCATCACTCAGTCAAATTGAGCGAAATACGGGGGCAAAATCCTTTCGGGCTGATGGTACCAAAATGAAAGCAAACGATGGCTTAGCATAGTATTTTTATCAATGTAGGCGGAAATGATTTTGAAATACACGTGAAGACCATTTTGTGTGCTTCTCCCCTCGTAGGTTCTCGAGCTTCCCAGTTCAGTTCTAGCCGCGGCCTGGTCTTCCTCGACGAGTTCCTACACAGCGTGTGCGGATAACGTCATTGGCGATGCTAGCGCCAACTGTTTGACAGCAGAGCCGCCGCGTGAACCTCCTTCCCCTTATGTCGACCAAACTCGCTTACTGCGGCAGCTTATTGACGCTCCCAAGACGCTGACGGCCAAAGAAGATCTACTCGGCGTGTTGAGGTATTTCTCTTTGATCCGTAAGCGTTTGGATTCATCGTTTTTGACATCAAACATCCAAATCTAATTTGAAGTGGAGGACATCTGACGAAAATGTGGCCTGATGCACAACCAAAATGTGGCCTGATGCACAACCAAAATGTGGCCTGATGCACAACCAAAATGTGGCCTGATGCACAACCAAAATGTGGCCTGACGCACAACCAAAATGTGGCATGACGCACAACCAAAATGTGGCATGACGCACAACCAAAATGTGGCATGACGCACAACCAAAATGTGGCATGACGCACAACCAAAATGTGGCATGACGCACAACCAAAAGGTGGCATGATGCAGACCAACACCCTTATTATCTCTCATTCTTCTGTGTTTTTCTTAGACAGCATCTTTTAGTGCACACAGCTCGTTGCGAAGGCTACACTAAATTGATGTTTGGAGACAACTGCACCCGATTGGCGGTCAAACTTATAAGTAGCATATCTTTGGGCAGAGGAGCACAGCTTGCTCAAGATACAGTAAGTGTTTTTTCTTGATTTATTTTCTTCCGAAAAAGAAAGTAGTGTAACAAATTGCTGTGTGTGTGTTTGAACAGAGTTTCTCAGACTCTCGCTATGGCAACGTGATGTCATTGAAGCCAATGAGGGACTACTCGGCCAAAGAAATAGCCTATTATAACCACATCTCCCGTGTCCCTTCTGTTTTCACACCCAACCTGCACACAAAGGCAAGATCAATCCAGATCAATCTGGACTCAAGTCTCGCATGCTAAACGTCCAAAGTCAAAAGTGCAATCTTTCAACAGAGTGGCGAGAAGGCCAGCATCCAGCGTCTGACTGAGAGCTTTGTCATTAAACTGCAAGTTGATTTCCCATCGACAGTCAGCACCATATACAGGTTAGGAGGACATTGGCTCAATCCTTCACATCAGTAGCCCAAAATGTGCCTTTGACTGGCAAATGTTGCTCCCTTGTGAAGAACCGGTGAAAAGCTGCAAACAACTTGGAAGAGTTCCTCCTCTGCCGACCCTTGCCACAGATGTTTGCTCTGCGCGTGTTCCCTGGATACCACCATAGGTACAAGTTGGAAGTCGGGTGACAATGACACCGTTTCAATCGATTTCAAATCCTAAATTAGCCTTTGGCATTTTGTAGAAAATGCTTCGGCCTTCCAGTCCACTCGAATCTCTGAATGCCTCTCCCAGACTAAATGCGTCGCTGACGCAGGTACTGTCCGATTTCAAGTTTTATGCAATGGAGTCCGACGTATTTGCATGGAAACGGCTTGCTTCCAGGAGGGACACGCCAAGGAGAACCTTGCCGTCCGTCTGTGGAAGAGAGAGGCTGCTGTTCCGTTGGCAGGTACATTTCCCACAATCTTGACATGGCCCCATGCGCCCAACCTAACGGTGTGAGGATGCCATTTGACTTGTAGTCACAGGGTTCCAGACCCAACGGATATCCGAGGCCTGCTGTGTTACAGTTGTCGGTTGACCGTCAAAGAGATGGTGAGTTGACACGCAGATTGTAGGGTGAAGAAGGCCTTTGCTTTAGCACGTAGAATGTGGCGACGGCAGCCAGCAACCGCGGTTTTTTTCCCTTGCTTTTCAGTCTTCGCTGGATCGTCTACCTCAATACATCTTGTCAGAGGCTCAGACGAGGCAAAGGAGGTAAGCGCTCGCTTTGTATTTCCGCCAAGGGAAATCTGACAACAATACGCGGGTCAAATGATTGCTACTCTTTTGTTCCTTAGGTCTCGTATGAGAGAGGAAATCCGAGATTTCCTGCTGGAGGATTAGTTGAACGATTGTCTGGATCAGGAACGGCGTTTGCTATCTTCTGTGGTCACGTCCGTCTGCACGCACGCACGCACGCCTTCCTTCTCTTAGTTGGGGATGTGGCTGTGATCCACTCAACCAATGTCAGCGGCCAACTGCCACCATTGATGAGCCTCAAATTAAGTTTAGGGCTTATTTTTTTCATTTCTAGACCCCCCCCCTCTAAACAAACCTATCTCCAATGGACGTCAACACCTTTTTTTAAACAAAGTTCTTTATTGACAACACAGGCTTTCAACTTACTGGAGAAAAGAAAGTCAATTTCTCTTCCGGGAAATCACAAATGTATCTTTTATTATAAAAAACAAACAACTGAAGTCAAGTCAAAGACTGTTGATTTTCTTTAAACGTAGAAATATCGATAGTTTTCGAAAAACCTTAAACATTGAAATGTTGTCAAAAGCAGTTGTCATTTTGATGTGAGGTGGAAGTGTGGCGTCTGCTGAAAGTCACGTCTTAACTTCGTTACATTCCAAAGCAAAGTCAAGTCACTCAAGGTAATTGTGCTAGAAAGCACACCGTCTGGGTGTGACGGTCACCTTGTACTTGGCTGGTTGAAGGACCACGCCAAACTTGCCCTCCAGCGAGGGAGGAGCTTGACCGGTTGGGCTGGAAAAGGTGAAACGCTGCAGAATCCAGGCCAGGAAGATAAAGAGTTCCATCTTTGCTAAAGCCTCGCCGAGACACACCCTGACCCCGGCACCGAAGGGCATGTAGCTGGACGACGGCTGGCTCAGACCTGTGCCTTCGCTGTTCAAAAAGCGACCTGCGGTGGGGGGAAACCAGATGAAATGGAACTGCGTGCGTCCCAGTGGCCACATTAAAAAGTCCTTTTCTCATTCTGTTTGCCCATTGGGACACCACGTGACTCATCCATCCTTGTGGCATACATATCATGTTAGCTTTTCAAATCCAGGTCCTGGAAGCAGAAACCCTGCCACGCTTTTTGCTTCCAAGCACCGGACGGCCCACTTGCGCCTGTGGGCAAAGCCAAACTGTATATGCTTTTGCATTTGTGGACCTGCAGCTCTGTTCTTTCAGTTGTCGAAATTCTTTTGCCTTAGCATGAGATGATATCGTCCCACCCGTTTCACCTCGACTGCGGGCGCCACTTTTGTCATTCACGACCACGATGTATACCATACATACCCGTGGGTGGCTTCTCACCTGGGTCGAAAAGTTCAGGGTGTTTCCATTCTTTCTCGTCATAGTGCAGTGACCACAGGTTGACGATAACTCTGGTCCCTTTTCGCACTTTGAAATGTCCGAGGCTGGAAAACCAAAATGTTGTATCAGGCTTTTCTGGCTACAGCTGCTCGAATGCAGGAATGAAGATATAACCGCTCCAAACAGACACCTAAATACGAGTGCACATTTTGCACAATTGTACAATAACTAGCACCTGTCCCATCGGAAGTGTACCTTGTGTCCTGGAGGGCAACGTGAGGGATGAGGAGAGGGGAAACGGGGCGGATCCGCAACACCTCCCTGATGGTGGCCTCGAGGTAAGGAAGACGGCCTCTGTCACTCAGGAGGGGGCTCCGGTCCCGCCCTAAATTGCTGTCCATCTCATCCTGGATACGTTTCTGCACCTGAACCCCCACACACGCACGCACAGACTGGCAGGCATGATCTCTCTGCCAAAATAGCTCATAATAAGCATTACCTCAGGGTGATAGATGAGGTAGATGATGGCCCATCTGAGGACGGTGACGGTGGTTTCCACCCCGGCTCCGAAGATGTCTCCGACAGTCATAAGGATGTGGTCGTCGCTAAGGCCCAAAGGCTGAGTACCCATCTCTGCCGTGTTGTTGTTGTGGGCGTTGCGTTTTGCTCGGAGCAGAGCGTCTATCAGGTCTCTCTGCAAATTGTCACTGTACTGGGCCTGGTGGGGAAGGGGCGGGGGTCAGCATTCAACACCGCCACCCACGGCCATTACTGGAATATTCCAAAAGGATGAGATCTCATTGAAGGCTGTGGCACCATACGCTGCAATGTCAGCGCAGACCGTTTTCTCTAGCCTTGAACCCGTAAAGCCCACATGATTGACTTCAACACTTTACTTACGACTTGACCACTTTATTTCTTGCTCCCCTCTTTGCTCTTTACTCTCTTTGGTACTACTTGGAAAGACATGAGCCTATTCTATGGTCCAGACATAACAAGATAGTATCTAGCTACTGTACCTTGTGTTCTTCATATTTCTGATGTAGAAGTTTGTCACGGGTGGAAACGCATTGTTTCAGGAGACGCAGGTCTGCGTTGGGAAAGAGCTGCAAAATCAAATGATGCTTTTCAAAACATGATGACGCTACATGTCATTTCCACCGGTATTTTCATTCCACAGTTGACGAACACACGAACAAATGACACGAGGTGTCATTCATTCGTACGCTCTTCTTCTCCTGTTCAGGGTCACGGACGATCTGGGTCTTATCGCAGCAGAGGAGTTTGGTGGAGAGGTGCGCCCGACCGAGACTGGCCGATCCCCGTCGAGCGATTCACATATCAGTCTGGCTATTGTCAGGTGGACGAATTCAAGTTCAAGCGTACAGATACATGCATGTCGGCGTTTCTCAGGTGAGCATTTCAAGCACTTTCATACATATGACGTTTGCTGACCTGGAGCCAGGGGAAAATATCCACCAGGCTGTCTTTGGCGACGGTGTCCACAATACCCTGGCTATAAAGAAGGATGGCCTCAAACTCAGGATCTCCCATTGGGTACGTGGAGTTGAAACACAGCGAGCAGATGACGTTGGTGACCACCCGCGCCAGGTCAGGAGAAAGGTCCACGCAAGCCTCGCTAGTAGCTTTCGCCAACATGACGGAGCAAAGGGACTGGGCCTGTGTGCAGACTGACAAAGCAGAAGAGCCGCATTTAGTTCAAGGCAACATTTCCTCCAAACTCATTCACTTTGCCAAATGTGTGTGTGTGTGTGTGTGTGTGTGTGTGTGTGTGTGTGTGTGTGTGTGTGTGTGTGTGTGTGTGTATATATATATATATACACAATGTGTGTGTGTGTGTGTGTGTGTGTATATATATATATATATATACACACACACACACACACACACACACACACACACATATATACATATATATACACACGCAGGATATAAAAGACCACTCACTGATCTTCTCAATGGAGGCGGAGCCTTGTCCAAACATGTGGAGAGCTCCGTGGACAACTTTCCTGTGGAACTTCCAGGTAGCGCTGTAGTCTCCAAAGGCGATGTCTTTCCCATCTCTGGTCAGCACGTCGGTGGTTACCTTCATCCCATGGAGAGGAGCATCAATGTGGGCAAGGAAAGATAGGCGGGCGGCCGGCCAGGCAGGCAGACAGGCGGCCAGGCAGGCAGGCAGGCAGACAGGCGGCCAGGCAGGCAGGCAGGCAGGCGGCCAGGCAGGCAGGCAGGCAGGCAGCCAGGCAGCCAGGCAGCCAGGCAGCCAGGCAGCCAGGCAGCCAGGCAGGCAAAGGACTTTTTCAAAGAGAAGAAAGACGGTGCACCCACTGTTCTCGGTCTCCCTGCAAATATCTTGCCCTTCTTCAGCAGCACTTCTTTGGCATGGACGTACTGGTTGACGACGACGACCCGATGCGAGCCCATCATCAGTGAGTACGTCTGGCCGTATCGCTCTTGGAGTTTCTTGAAAAGAACGTGAGGAGGATGCACGCTCCGGAGACTCAGCAGACTGCCGATCAAAGGGAACGACGGGAGGCACGGGAGCTCTTGGAGGCCGCCGTGGACCGGTTTTCTTAATCGTAACTTCAGCGCTAAAAGACTAAGGAGTGTCAAAAAACACCCATATAGATACAGATCCCAGTCCATTGTTTGAGTCTGAGAAATGCTCAGCACAAGTGGAGAGAGAGTCCCTGAGCTGCAGCACAGCACCTTTTTATCCTGCTCCTTCAATGTCACATCCTTGAAACGGTGCCAATTGAAGAAACCAACTCAAACAGCCCTGGAAACATGGAACAAACACAATCATGAAACATCCTTTTGTACATTGAATCATCAAAACGACAAAAAACGAGATACTATGTCATACAAATGAATCGAATATTGGCTCAAGAATGCTTTACGATGAACAAGTTCCACCCATGTTTGTGTTAGTTGGGTTAGTTCTCGCCACATATGTGGCTTTCTCCCACATTATGAAAACATGCATCTTTGTTTCAATGAAGATTGTAAAGTTGGCGTTTTTGTTGCAAGTCACCTCGTATAACCCTGTCACAAAATAAATGGATGAAGAACTCGTTTTGAACAAATGGAACTTTGAACAACGACTAATAGGTGGCACCGGGTCAACTGGATAGATCGCACAGTGTCATTATAGCGCACGCGTCGTCGTTTAATTCCATTTAACGGGAATTAATTGGGACTCAATTCCTAGGGAATAGCTTTCCTTTCTGTTTACAGCCTGGTAAACCGACTGCAATGGTTGCTTCCATCCCGCATAAAAGCGAACGATTAGGTTGCTGCACTGTTTTGTCCCAACTCGCGCGCCGTCGTTGGCTGTCAACCCTTGGCAACACAAACATGGCGGCGTCGTCGGCCGAAGCTCAACCTCGCTTTGGGCAGTCCGTCAAAGGATTATTATCTGATAAAGTGGGCTCTTGCAGCGTAGACGTGATCGCGCTGACACGCCAGGTGCTTAAAGTTTCCCGCAGCCAAGAGGTAGGTTGAGGATCGCAGCAGCTTCACATGGAATGGGAACAGGCAGGCAGGCAGGCAGGCAGACCAAGTCATTTGTGCAATATTCGTAACGCGCTTGAATTCCAATTGGTTCCTTTCCAGCCATGTGAGTAGAATTCCGCCATATGAAATAAGAATGAATTAGGCATCTTTAAAGTTGATGTTGTTGTCGAGCTGATTTGGACGAGACCCAATGCAATATTTTGGCCCGAAAAGCCCAAGTTCACATTGAATGAATCAATGTATGAATTGCTCAAAAAACCTCAAAGATCATAGATACTTCATATTTTTCCACAATTGTATGTTGTTTTGGGATGGAAATCCAAATCGTATTGCCATGCCTTCCAGCTTCTCGGTCAAGCAGCCAGAAATATGGTTATTCAGGAGGACGCGATCCTGCACTCGGAGGATGTAAGTACGTACGTACTACATTTGTGTGGATGGATTAGAAACACTCTTGATGCTCTCCAGGATTCCATGGGTTTCAATTAACACACGAATGGATGCAGGCTGTTGCTAGGTCGTCAACACAACCCTGAGCATAAGAAACTTGTAAATGCGTTTGATTCAATTCTTTTTCAACTGGATTGGCGCAAAATAAACTAATCCATCACTGCCTTCACACTGTGTACCTTTAGTAAGGCATAGTGGTGGTAACGTCCTTCTATCTCATCTGTCTTTTCAGAGTCTCCGAAAAATGTCCATCATAACGACACATTTACAATATCAGTAAGTCACTTTCTACCTGACACCAATGAAATGCACATTGAAACATTCTCCTCTCTTTTCTTTTCTTTCATTTAGGCAGGAGGCCATCCAAAAGAAGTGAGTCTAAACGTGACCTTCTTGTTGTACTTGAGTAGAAAGAGTTGTTTGTCTCAACCCTGAGCCATAACATCATGTGATGCTGATGCTGCTTTGTTCTCTCTCCCCCCACCCCCCCCCCCCCCCAAGTGTGGAGCATTCTAGAAATTTGCAAGATCAACTTATCCACCTGCTAAAGTAAACGTACATCAAGTTGGTTTTCATTGGATAACACCAGCCGTGTGTTATGTTTGCAACAACGTATTCTCATATCCCATTGTCATCCACTTCCAATAGTATGTTGATGTTTAAATGATGTTTACACGTCACGGCGTCCGCTAAGCGCTAGTCAAACATTTACTGCAAATGTTCTCGATAATCACTACCATGAAATATTACAGAAGAGTGGGAACCAGAAATGCGCTGTAATTGCTTTATGTAATGGTCAAATCCTGTAACAACGCTGAAAAGCAGCCAGCACTGAAGTTTCGAATAGTCTTCAACAAAGTGAAATGGGAAATTATTCAGGGATGTTTTTTCGTTTTGGTTTTTAGTGATGTCTTCATTCGGTCCATGGGATACTAATGAACAATGATGTTTTTTGTACTAATTAAAACATTGTTTTCACCCATGAAGTAAAACCGGTTCCATTTTTTCTTTCAAAAGAGCAATGGTAAAAAGGATCAACCCAACAGCTCTATTAGGAAAGACAAATTGTTATTTTCGTGTTGACACATGAATTGGATGCAGAATTTGTCTTGGCGGGCCAAATCTAATTCCACGACGTGGGCCAGAGATTGACACTAAAGCATTTAGTACATGTTATCAAATGCCCTTCACTGACTGCATCACCAGCAGACAAAAGGGCAAACTTATCAGCAGTTTCTTGGCCCAAACAGCTGCATGACCATGATGGTGTCCCTGAGCCCTGATGCTGAGATGCTACCTAATGCTGCACATGCTCAATACGGCCTAGCATTCTGAATTCATGTGTACAGTTCATGGTAATATACTGAATCAATTGTTTTGGTAGACATATGTACATCTTAGCTGTAGATGGAAATCACAAATGTGGTTCCTTCCTCGGACCCAAACACACGAAAATGAAATTTGTGTTGCCATCAATTGACACATACTAAGGACACATAATCTAATCAGCAGTGCAACGACTGACATAAATGTCAATGCACTCGAGTTCTTTTTGCTTGATGTGGAAGAAACTACGCAGAAAACTTGTAATCGTGAGATCTAGGTAATGGAAGAAAGGATTGTTTTGGCAGGGACACCGAATTTGGCCTCGGTGAAGGTCTGCGCTCTCTATCGCACTTTCAAAGACAACATTTTTGATATGACATGTATGTACCTAATGAGTTGCTAAGGATGTCTTGCTCTGCAAAGATCAAACACAGTCCATTTGAATGTAAATTCAAATATTTCAGTCATATGTTTGGTACATGAAATGAATTAGGCTTGGGGTCGTTGTGTTTCTGCAATGACAGTGACACGTGCTTGATAGCCAACACATTCCCCTATCATAGTATGTGAGAGCATTGCGCGTGAGTGAGCAACAACAAAACTAGCACACGTCGCATTTTGATGACGTGCGCGCCGTGCGACTGTTTGTGGCGTGCTAGCCAACTATTGCCCCCCCCGCCTGACGAAGCCTTTGAAGTCAAAGGAGAAAACCTGTTACAAAAATGGACAGCCGTTCAAAAAGTGTTTACTGGCCACAGAAAGAGCCCGTTCGCGAAGCAAAAATGCGCTCCGTTCAGTTGACGTTCGTCCAAAACATGAACGAGCTCATGAAATTTCCTCCATTGAACATTGACAATAATAGTCTATGAATGGTTGATGCAAATACTGAAGCCAACTTCTGATGCTACACGCAGGACCCTAGAGTGGAATGTGCACTTAGAACGGCGTTTTAAAAAAAAGACAAAAAAAGAAGCTGGTTCGCAACTGTGGCAACGTAATATGGCTTTCATTCGGCGTCACGTGACCTTCCTCCGGTGCGCTTGTACTACGGAACTTTATGTTATGTATAACGTTTTGCATAAATATACAATAGCATCCGCAATGGGATCAGTGGGAAGAAAGATTGTTCCAAATAATAAGGGCCACGGTGATAAGAATCTTTCAGAACGAACGCCCATTTCTCGTGAGCACCGACAGGATCCGTTTTTGATAGGTACTTTTGAAATACGTCGCCTAAAGTCATTGGTCGATTTTGAATCTCACGTTGCTTCGCGTCTTATTCAAACCAGTCTGACTGCCAGTAGTCTGTCGGAGTGCACTGGAAGATAGAGCGAGCGTATTCTGCAAAAGGAGCACAAATCTTCTCAAGTCAGGTAATGCTTGTTGCCACTGTTTAATCGACCATTTCACTCAGTCATTGTGATAGTTTGGGAGAAATGTGCCCTTTTGAGCTCGTATCAAACGGAGGTTTTCATCGTGGCTCCGCTAACGTTCGAGGCTAGAAGAATCCGAACGAACAAATAACTAAACAACGGACAAAAAGTGTATTCGGTTCAAAATTTGGAATAGTATGTGTTTTTGTCATCAAAGTGCCTGGGCCAGCGTCATTCAAACAGGTCGAATCCTTTCTAGGTTATGTCTTGGTGGCATGTTAACAATATATACTACGTATCGCCAAGTCAAGTGTGAACCCTGTCAAGATCGACGCAAAACTGCATGCAGTGTTGCTCCAGTCCTCATTCAAGTGTTCTTTTCTCCCCCTCTGGCAGCAATGGACGATTATTTGAGAATCGAGAAAATTGGAGAAGGTTGGTAGAAATGTTTGATTGTTTTACCAGAAAATCAGTTGCATTCTTCTTTGTTGATTCGGTTAGATTGCATACTTACAGAATACACAGGCTCCCCAGCCTGATCACATTCACTTGACACAACTTCTCACCCGTCCCATTTTCTTTTCCCTCTCATTAGGCACCTATGGGGTGGTATACAGAGGCAAACACAAGGCCACTGGTCAAATTGTGGCAATGAAAAAGATCCGCTTGGAGAGTGAGGAGGAAGGGGTTCCCAGCACTGCGGTGAGAGAGGTCTCCTTGCTTCAGGAGCTCAAGCACCCAAATGTTGTAAGGTATGTATGTATGCATGTATGCATGCACGTATGCATGTCTGTACGCATGTCTGTACGCATGCATGCTCACTAGGTGGCGACCCCTTAAAATGGCCGCTTCCACTTAGTGAAATTATTCACAGTGATGCAAATGCCCTTGAGGAGAGCACTTGCTCACTTTGCCGTGTCTACTTTGCTGTCTGTTTAAAAGTAGTTTCCCCAATGAATCCTTTCCAAATTTAGAGAGCGAAATGGCTAAATGTGCAGTCACACGGTGTTACTGAAAAGGCCCTTTGATTCGACAGACTCCTTGATGTCCTGATGCAAGAGTCTCGTCTCTATCTTATCTTTGAGTTCCTGTCCATGGACCTGAAGAAATACCTGGACTCCATCCCTTCTGGCCAGTACATGGAGCCCATGTTGGTCAAGGTAACGCTCCGTTTGTAGAGCACGCTCTTTTCGTTTGGTCCGTGTTTCTCAATGTTGAACGAGTGCAGGCGCATTTCTTACGTTGGTTAGGGTCAAGGTATGCATAGCGAGGGTCGATAACAAATACTGTAGTGTGGGGGTGAAATTGTTTGATTTCCAAGAGCCCAAAGACAAAATGCAGTGAAGTTGGGAAAAAGTTAAAGTCCCAATGATCATTGTCACACACACACACACACACACACACACACACACACACACACACACACACACACACACACACATCTGGGTGTGGTGAAATTTGTCCTCTGCATTGAACCCATCCCCGTGTGATCTTAATCCATCCCCTGGGGGAGAGGGGAGCAGTGAGCAGCAGGGGTGCCGCGCTCGGGAATCGTTTGGTGATCTAACCCCCCAATTCCAACCCTTAATGCGGAGTGCCAAGCAGGGAGGCAATGGGTCCCATTTTTAGAGTCTTTGGTATGACTCGGCCAGCCGGGGTTTGAACCCACAACCTTCCAGTCTCAGGGCGGCGGACACTCTACCACTAGGCCACTGAGCTGGAGCCACTGATACGAGTATATGGTCCACTGTTCATCGACATAGGAACATCAGATATGCTCTACCTTTCATGTTCTTTCCCCTGCATCTTCAGAGCTACCTCTACCAGATCTTAGAGGGCATCTATTTCTGTCATTGTCGTCGAGTCCTCCATCGAGACCTGAAGCCCCAGAACCTTTTGATCGACAACAAGGGAGTTATCAAACTGGCTGACTTTGGACTGGCTCGGGCCTTTGGTGTTCCCGTCAGGGTCTATACCCACGAGGTATATGTCACTTGAGGCTTTCCTCAGATAAACTGCAACTTGATGAACAGTCATCGTGGTCTCCACGTTGCTAAGTACTACGTCTGTTTCCAGGTAGTGACCCTTTGGTATCGAGCTCCCGAGGTTCTCCTGGGCTCCCCCCGATATTCAACTCCTGTCGACGTTTGGAGCGCCGCCACCATTTTTGCTGAACTGGCCACCAAGAAGCCACTGTTTCAAGGAGACTCTGAAATCGACCAGCTTTTTAGAATTTTCAGGTAGTGTCCTAAGTAGTCGCAAGTGTGCTTTCCTTTAATACCCATTGTTTGTTTGTTTGTTTGTAGGACACTGGGAACGCCAGATAACATTGTTTGGCCTGAAGTGGAAAGCCTGCCTGACTATAAAAGCACTTTTCCCAAATGGAAGCCTGGCAACCTCGCATCAATGGTGAAAAACCTGGATAAGAATGGGCTGGACCTACTCAAAGTAAGTCTTCTATTCAGTTGGTTTATTCAGAGAAAAGGCTCATATTCTCAGACCTGCATATGGTACAAAACAATTTGCCTGAATAACATCCAGCACACAACACTGGTTGTTTGTTCAGGAGTTCAAGTAAGATCCATGAGTAAGTCATGAAGCTTTGGCAATAAAAAAATTGCAGCAGCGCACGTGTAGCCAGCCAGCCAGCTAGCCAGCCAGCCGGCCGGCTGATGATGCGGTCATGACATTTGACCGTTTCAAAATGCAATCAACTGTAACGCCTTCTCCTCTTATTGACAGAAAATGTTGGCATACAATCCTCCCAAAAGAATTTCAACCCGCGAGGCCTTGACTCATCCTTATTTTGACGATTTGGACAAGACAAGCCTCCCTTCGGCCAACATCAAGAAAACCTAACTTACTTTTAAATATAGTCATGTTTACCCTGTAAATACGTTTGTGTGACAGTCCTGAACATTTGGTGTTTGTCATCCTTCTCAATAAAGCAATATTTACTGTCCTCTCACAGAAACGGTTTGTGGTTGCTATCGGCGTTGAAATTGGAAAACCACCAAACAATTACTAAAGATAACATACAGCAAAATACAACGGCAGCAAACGGGAAACACCCAAAAAGAAAACGATGGGGCAGGCGAGCGGCCGGCCGGTGGCCGGGGGCAAACTTCCTTCGTTCCTGTTTCTCGATGGATTGAAACTCCTGTCCGTTAGGTGGCGCTAGTGCACCTGAATGTTTTTTTGTCAACCGCCGGTCAAATTGATAGACAAGAAGAGATGAGGAAGCATATTCGTGGAAAATGAAAAGTGTGCAGCAACTGACCCCATTTCAACATGTCGCAATCTTTGGACGCTGGCGCTTTACTCTCTTCATCCTCGCCGCTTGATCCAATGGACGAGGGAGTGGTAAGGCGAACAAATTATTAAGTGGAGCTACACACACAGATATTGTGGGAAAACGTTGTTTTTCTGCTCTCTTATGATGGACGTGTTTAATCAAATGAGTTGAGTTGCACAACTGTGTGTCTCTTGTGTATTGAACATTTTGATACCGATTTAATTGTCCGGAGGGACAGTAAATCGCAAAACGTGGTGAAACTAGCACGTTTGGTGAATGACTGAGAACAAAACAATACGTACAGGAGGGTGATTACGTCATACACAAATGCTCAACACATTTCAGTTAGCGAGTGATATCTAACAGTGGCTCTCTCATTACTCTTTCTTTCTCTTGAGATTGATGATAAGGAATTCGACATTCCCCAAGTAGACACACCTCCCACCTTGGAGAGCATCCTCAATGAGGTCAAGTATTACTTTTCATTTCAGTCTTGTTGTTATGATCATAAAGAGATGCCAATCTTCTCACCTCTTTCACCAAGACAAAGTAGACCTAACCCCCCCCTTATGTCATTGCAGCTGGAGGATGAGGAGGAGCCATTTGTGCTGGAAGATACGTGTGTGCTGAACACTGAAAATATTGATGCTCATTCCTGCGATACTGCTTCTCTTGCCAGCTCTGACAGTGGGGACCCGGCTCACTTCAAACGGCACGAATTACACGCACGCACGCACGCACACACACACACAAAGACACACTTGCATGTTTTGACGTTGCTTGCAGTATGTACTTTTATACACAGTGCATACAGAATAAATGAAAGTATCACAACTGCACATACTGTATTGTACATCGAAAAGATCTGAATGTGCTCCATGGAAAAATGTGGCCTGCCATTTTTCCAGACGCGTGTGCGTTAACGCTGTTTTTGTGAATCTTAAAATGGCCTGGCTTTAAGGAAGAAGAAGGCGGGGGAATGGAAAGCGGCCATTCATGGATCGGTTCTACGACACAGCGTACTTCAGGGCATTTCTGCGCAGATCGTCTCCGCCGCGGTAATCTTTCGGCACGCGCGCTCGCTCGCATTCATCATCAACAATCGAAGCGAAGAGAAAGAGAGTACAGGTTGTGGCGTGTCAGTGTTGACGTGCTTTCCAAATTGCTCTTGTCAATTATTCATGACAACGATTTTCATGATCAAAATGAATCGATGAATAGAAATCATTGACAAATTGATTTGAAAATCGGTTGTGCATCAGTGTCTGTTTTCTACTACTTGCTGGAGCTTTGGGGAAACAACGGAATGTGTTGACTTGATTTGAGTTGCTCATTTTGCAAAATGCATCGCAGAACAATTGCTTGACTAAAGACAGCATTTGTGTCTTTCCTCAGGACAAGGTTGATGCTGGGTTACCAACTGCGATAGTGAGTACGGGGGAGCTCATTTGGGAACGCGTGCACGTCGCGAGCAACTGAATCCCACCCACATGGTTGAATTTGACGGGAATTACACTTGTGAATTTGCTGCCTAGTTGTCTGTTTGCTGGATTTGCTCACGAACGGATTTGATGTATTGTGTACGGTATGGTGTCTGTCGTCTTCAGACGCTTGCCGGCGTGATTGTGGTGGGAACGTCTCACGGTCTGGCTTTGGTCTTTGGTAAGGCAAATCCAGACTTGTCATTTTGAATTTCCTGAGCTTGGCTCTGATGCCTGGTGTCAGCTTGAACTCTGGTCTCCAGATAACAACCAAGCGTTGAGACTGTGTCTTGGAACAAAAACGACGGGTGCAGAGTTTGGCGCAATCTCTGCCCTCAGCATCAACAACGATTGCTCAAGACTTCTCTGTGGCTTTGCCAACGGACAGGTACAATCCTAATCATTTTTGGGCTTGTCACATCACAAGCTAGCACGCGTACGTTTGGTCAAGTCGCAATTTAGTACGCTGGTGCCACTGTCTGCCGGAATAGCCTTCCTGAAGCTCGGAGTCGAACAAAACCAAACCATTTGTTGTTGGTGGTGGTGTTACGATTGACCATCGTAGCGTGTGTTCTTCTTCCGAAGATGACCATGTGGGATCTGGCCAACGGGAAACTGCTTCGAACTATCACAGACGCGCACCCTCCGGGCACAGCGATTCTTCACGTAAAGGTAAGCAGCTGTGGTGACAAAACACCCGCTCCGTTTTGTCTGCACGAGAGGGAATGTTAAAACATGTCGGCAGTAGTCGCAAGCAGCGGCCAATCATTTCCGTGCCAATGTCAATTGTTGATGGGTTATTTTGCCTTTGATCACGTGTTCCCTTCTTGTTGCTCCAAGTTCACCGATGACCCAACTCTGGCAGTATGCAGTGATAGCGGTGGATCCGTTTTTGAGCTGGCTTTCAGGTCAACGGACTTCTTTGACCCATCTACGTAGTCATGATACGCAACGGTGGCATGCTCTCACCACAGCTGCGGCAAAGCACTTTATAGCGCATCGAGCAACATCACAGCATTTGTATCATGTGATGTGACTTGAATATTACGGTACTCGCCGGATTACGTCGCTAAGTCCAGAATGCATTTTGAAAGTAAGCTTCCTAATCGCCAAGAAGCGCAAGCGTGATCTGAAAACCACATTTGCCTTGCTTCCAGGAGAGTCATGGGCATGCGTTCGTGTGACTCGAGATGTCTCTTCAGTGGTTCCAAAGGGGAAGTTTGCTGCATTGAACCGTTGCGCGCGTATCCAGACTTCAGCGAGCACCCGATATGCCATTATTCTATGTTGGCTTTGGCTTCCCTCACAAAGGTACGTGGCGGCGCCTAACCCTCGTGGTCATTTGAAACACCGAGCGAGCCGCTTCAGCGTGCTTTTTTCTGCAGATTCTGGTTATTGGACTCAAGCCCTCCCTCAAAGTTTGGATGACCTTTCCCTACAGCAAGGTCAGATCCTCCCACGTAATTGTACACATGTATGCAAAAGAAGCACGATAGCAATGAGTTTGCCTTGTGTTTGCGTCTAGTCGGAACCATCCAGCGTCCCGCAGCTCGCGTGGCACTTTGTGTCTGTCCAAATGGCCGTCCACCCGTTCTTAGCTTTTTCGAAAGGAGATACCGTCCACTTTCTCATGGTATGTAGTACGCAAGTCCCTCAAGCCATGTCTTCATTTTTGGACGTGACTATATTTCCGGGTGTCTTCATTGTTTACTTACTTGTTTACCAGTTATTGCAGCATCTTTGCCAGTGGTCCTTGTTTTGATATGCATTCCTAGATCAAAAGAGAGGAGATGGGTGCCATCCATGTCATCAAACAGAGACATATTCATCTCAGCTGTGATATTATCAGTTTGAATGTAAGTAGCAACCTCGGTATAACACAAATCTCGGCCAATTGTTGCTCTTTTCAAAGTAGATGGATAGATAGTATTGATCATGTTTGACTCGTGACATGTAATGGCAATTAATATCGAGATGATAAATGTCATGGACAACTCGAGGGACCAGATCCTTTCAATTCTTTGTAACAATGGAAGCTTTCTAAAAGCTCTTGCTGAGCTGTAAAGCAAGGTGCATTTCCTGTATGTATCATTTATTGACTTTTGTGCATTTCCTGTATGTATCATTTATTGACTTTCTCTCTCTGTCTCTCTGTCTCTGTCTCTGTCTCTCCCTCTCTGTCTCCATTTTACTTGGAGTGGATTAACGGTCGCACTTTAGTCCTGGTCGACAGCCACGAGAAGCTCCAGGTTGTGGACCGTCCCAGTCAGGAGATTTTGGAGATTTTGGACTTGGAGCAGGTGCAGCTGGTATACAACAGCCGCCATTTCAAATCGCTGGCCACAGGAGGAAATGTTTCCCGGGCTTTGGTGAGACAAATGGAGGGCATAAAGCTGCAATGAGTGATTGATAGCCAGGTTGCCTTGAATTGGATTGACTATGTATGTATTCATTTGGCTCCCGTTTCTTTTGTATTGCAGGCTTTAGTTGGAGAAAAGGCTTGCTACCAGTCCATTTCAAGCTATGCGGGACAGATGGTCTGTTTGGGCACCAAGGTGCGTACTATTTTGGAGTCCCGGCATTCGTAAAGCCGAGGTGGCCCGATCGACACCATCACGCGGTGGTAGCCATTAGGTCACCGTTAACGTTGACTGCTGAGTCTTTCCCATTGCTCTTTGGTTTCAGTCAGCCCATTCCATGACGCTCAGAACCTGGAGAGAGGTAACTTTTTTTTGGGGGGGGTTCTTTCTTCTCCCCTTTGTTGTCCACTGTGGTTCTTCTCTCACTTGATTTTCTCTCCGCGTATGCAGCGCATCGACTGTTTGTTGAAGCAGGAACATTTTGTTGAAGCTCTCTCGCTGGCCTGGTCCTTCCATGAGCGAACAGCTAAGGCTGTGATTGGTGAGTGCTTATGATAACAAATGAAAGTCTTGTCGCAAAATGCTCATTGGTCACACGGATGACGATCATGTTAACGGCGTGGTCGTGTGTTTCCTCCAGGCTTGTGTGGAGATCCTGTGAAAAGAAGGGGAATTGTCGGTGACAAGGTATGCGTCGAAAAGCCTCACTGCAGATGTGTCAGCTATGGATGGATTCAGTTGGATGGTAACTGTGTGTGTTGCCGGAGATGGTGGAGATACTGCTGCTCTTTGCCGATCACGCCATGAACAAGTGCCCCGAACAAGGCAGAATCCAAGTGATGGAGCAACATTTTCACGTAAGCCCATTCCAGACTCTGCTGTAGTCGTACGCCGTCCTGAAAACAAACGCTCCGCTTACGTGGCTGCTTTTTGTCCCCGATAAATGTCGTGTGACGCCTTTGGGACATTTTGATAGGGTGGCTCCCACACTTGGATCGTGCATGTTGACGGTCAATTCTTGTCTGTTTCTGTTCAGGATGTGATTCCTACACTGATCGATTTCTGCCTGTTGTTACAAAGGCCGTAAGTATTTTGGACACGGTACATCATTGCAAGCGCGAGCGCTAACGTCAGGATAGGTGTTGGCAAAATACACACAGTGTTGCTAGCCCTGTGGTCATGGAAGAGAAATCCACAGTCAATGAACTTGACTGGAAATGCAGCCATGACGGAAATCCGATCGGCTCCAATTTTCCATCATTTCAAAGCAGCATTTCAAGTGGCACCCGAGCGTGCCTCTTTGTGCCGTCGAGAACCCGGCCGGCCGGGTAGGGGGAAAGTGGGCAATTGGAAGTGCGTCTTCAACCTTATTATTTCTGTATTTATTTCGTGTCAATCATTTGGACCCCTCTTGTGACTGTCCAGTCAATATGTGTGTTTTGCTTTTAGCGATCTACTATTTGAGCAGCTTTACGCCGGGCTCGCCGAGAACGCGGTCGCCAAGGGTGTTTTCCTGGAATCGCTGGAGTCCTATGTCGTTACGGAGCGGCTCGGTCACCTCCCCACGCCTATTATGAAGGATCTCCTGGCCCATTACCACAGCAATGCTTTGATGGACAACTTGGAGAGATGCATCGTCCGTCTGGATGTCACAAGCCTGGATATACAGCAGGTGTGGAAGAGCGTGCAATTGTCGTCGTCGTCGTCGTCGTCGCTGCGTTCCCCTCAAATTCAATTCAATTCAATGTGTGTTCAAGGTGGTTCAAATCTGTTGGGAAAACCAACTGTACGATGCTATGATCTACGTGTTCAACAGTGGCATGAATGACTACATCACACCAATGGAGGTACTCAAGAAAGCTCTTGTCGTCAAGTAGTCAGGTGGCTTTGGAATACAAACGTTGCTAAGCCGGGATCGGATTTTTGGGTTCGGGTTTTTTTTGCTCGTGGGTGACCTTTATCAGATTGTTTTTGGACAGTTCCTTTGGTTTGGGCTGACTTTCATGTACAGTTTTTGTAATGAGAGCCAGGTTCGGGTATATCAAGCATCAAGCGGACATTTGTGGTCATTCAGCAACACAAGACGGTTCCTTCATCTTTCGTAGTCGTAGCCAGAGATTGAAACACCTCCGTTCCTGTTCTGAAAAGGAGGAAAACAAAATGCTGACCTCTTGTTTCAGAAGCTTTTTGCTGTGATTGCTCCACCGCTTCGGGAGGGAAGGAGCTTAACAGGTCAGCTTCTTTTCTGCAACTCATTTGTATGGGACGGATATAGTCCTAATACCTGGCCTGATTTTGAACAGCTGAACAAGTGGTGATGGGAAACAAACTTTTGGTGTATATCAGGTAAGCCAAGATTGGGTCGTTGAATGGCGGCGGCTTTTTGTGACGTAAAAATCCATTCTGAAGCTGGATCCATGTGTGGTATTTTTATTTGTATTTTTTTGGGGTGAAGTTGTTGTCTGGCAGGAAGAGCATATCCCCTGGGAAACATCCCCGAGGATCTTGTGGTTCAGGTCAAGATTCAGGTATCAAACCGTCAGCCCGATTGAACAATGGAGAGGCACGCACCGTGCTCCGTGCTCGGACCATGAAATGTGCACTTTTGTTTTGAAGTCAAGAGGAAGTGGCATGTAATACGCAGCTCTCTGTGTTTGTCAGGTATTTGAGTACCTGATTGTGCTCCACACAGGGGAGTCCTCATCCTCATCTGATGCTTACCCTCTTATTCATACCCTCCTCCACTTTGACACTCGAGAATTCCTTAATGTGCTCGCCATGGTGAGTTTTCCTCAATGCTATGTGGCGAATAGGGCTTTTGGGTGAGTTTTCCCTCAATGCTATGTGGCCAATATGGCTTTTTGGTGTTTGTCCGAGAGCTCGTTTACTAGAGCTCATTCACTCGAGCCAGCGGGCCAGAAACTCTGGAGGAAATTCTCATCTGGAGGCGCTGATGAGGAGTAACGCATGCTTTCTTCTTTCTAGACATTTGAAGACTTTCAAAATGACAAGCAAGCCATCGAGTACCAGCAGAGGATAGTGGACATTTTACTTCAGGTAAAAGGATACATGCGTGTACAGGGCTCTCGAGACAAACGCAATCTTATCACTTTGTCAGTAAACATCAAAACAATCTTAATGAGGGTGAATTTGGATCCATTTCACACTTTGTATGGACAGCATAAGATTCTTTTGTTCGAAAACGGGCATGTGGATACGCAAGGCGACTGTATCGGCTATAGATTTCACGCAAAGTCAAATAAATGTTCAATATTAAATGACAGCTCCTTTGTTGATCAATCAAATCTGGTCTGCCTTGACATGAATGTTGATGCTTTTGCTCCAATGTGCTCCAGGTGATGGTGGACAACCCAGACTTTACACCGTGCCAGGTGGGCGGCCTTTTTGCCTTTTTGGCCCGGCAGCTGTCCAAACCGGACAACACGCTTTTTGTCAACAGAAAATTATTTGATCAGGTAAGCTGTTCCGTTCAAAAGCACTCGATTTCTTCGAATGAGCAAAGAAATACAAACAGTGGTTCCAAAATTGGTTAAAAACAAAAAAAGAAGGAAGGAAGGAAGGAATTTATCACTTTCAGTTGGATAACTTGAGATCTTAAGTTGAACACGTGTGATTTGCCTCCAGCCAGCCAGCCAGCCAGCCAGCCAGATTTGCATTGGTCATTGCTCTCTATGATATTGGTTTTAGGTGTTGGAATTCCTCTGCAGACCAGACGACGTCTCTCGACACGCTGAACGACAGCAGGTTTGAATCAAGCAAAGAATCGAATGGAAAATATTCACCATAACGCTCGAGAATGTGTGCTCCCAGATATTTCAAACGTAGGTTCACGTCACACTGAATAGAAGATCACATTTTGTCGTATGTGACGCGCATTGAGGAAAAAAGCCCTTGACGAATGACTTTGCAGCCATTCCAAACTTAGAACCTATCCTGCCAGTTGCAGCTTTGAAGCAGAGAAGATGCCACATAGCACAGGACAATCAATAAGTGAAGAAAATCACACATGACATTTTTAGATTTGTTTTGATGACCTTTGGGGTCTGCACGATGATCATTCTCAAAAATAGTTCTAGTCCTTGCTTCTAGACAAGAAAGGAACGTTGTCTTGCTATATTGCTACGTTTGATTCTTTTCTTGTTTTCAAGGTTCTGCTGCAGCTGCTCCAGGTTGGAGGAGTGGTCCAGTTTGATGAAGAAAAGCTGTTGACTTTGTCGCAGAGAGCCACGTTGTGAGTAGCTGACCAAAACTACGTTTGCATCACGATAGCCATACTCGCTCGGAAGGAAATGCACGCTAGAGGAAAAAGAACAAATACAATCGAGTGGCATTTCGTCGCATTAAATACCGCAATGAAACCGTAGCATTCGTGGGACAAAACGCTTTCCTCGGCAAGCAGACGTCACATATTAGGGCCAATACTTGGGCGTCAATGAACCCATTTGCAAGTCTATTGTTTTTGTGCGTGCCTTCCAATCCAGCTACCAAATTTTGGAATTTCTCTACGAGAAGAAACGTATGTACGACAAGACCATCGACTGCTACCTAAAAGACCCTCTGAGAAAGGTCAGAAAAGATAGCTGGAATGGAGGGAGAGCCAGCCCTTTCCAACGTACGTGTGTGGGTGTGTCTTTGCGTACATGCAGGGCGAGATCTTCAGCTATATGGAGCAACTGATGTCCACGTCGAGCCACACATCCCAGGAGAAAGAGACCGTGAAGAAGAAAACGCTCCGACACATTCAGGTCAGCGAATGTGCCTTGTTGATTCAAAATACCTATGGTTGCCAATCATGCAACGGGAAAAGACCCAAATCATTTTGACGTCCCTGGACTCTACCTGAAGAAGTGCAAGTGTGCCTGTCCCATTGGTCAGAAGGCTCGCTCTTACATCAGGGAACGGCAAAAAACAGAAGTTCGACAACAACTTTTTGTCTCTGTGTAAATAGCCCTGGTTTGACCCTCTCACGGTACACATATGTCAGTTTGATTTTTCAAGTGGAGTGTGTGCAAATGATGGCGCTTCTTTTGTCCAACTTTGCTCTTTTTAACCAATGTACGTACGTTACACGTATGTTAACAGGATCTGATCATCTTTGATACGAGCAAATCCGCCGACCTGGTTGTGTGTCACTTTGCTGAAGAAGTGGATCAAATTCTTTGCGCTCTCCCGGTATGTGCACGCAAATGATTTTGTCGTTTGTCTGCCGCATCGGTCACAAACAACCCAATCAATATTTGCAAAGTGAACACACCAATTGAAGGAAGCATTTTGAGAAGACTTCACTTGTGGTCTTTTAAAGCATTTCAAGAGAGTGTCAAATGGTGGAAATTAGCTTTGACCGAGTGCAGTACATGTTGGTCAAATCATCTGATGTCAAGCTTACAATAGTCTTTTGTCTGTGTGTGTGTGTGTGTGTGTGTGTGTGTGTGTCTCTTCCTACAGGATGGCAAGCTGCTTTTCAACTTTTTGACCTCATTCATGGAGTCATGGTTTGCTGGCTGTCGTACAAAACTTTCCCGGCCATCTTTGTTTTGTGTCACCGACAACTTGTTTGGTCTTTCTTAGGGAGCGTCATTATCCAGGGACCAGCCTTCCTCTGGAACATGATCTTCACACGCGTCTGCTGGACCTACTGTGCCGCTTTGCCCCTCAACAGCTCTTGGCTTTCCTTCAAAGCTCACCGCACTACAGATTGGAGGAAGCGATTCAAGTACGACAATCTGTCTTGATTGGAAATGATGTGAAATGTTGTGATGGCCTCGCTCTCCCTGCAATTGGGAGAAAATCTCGTCCTCATCCAAATTGGCCGAGCAAAGGTGTAGGCGGGAGATTCCAATTGACTTGTCTCATTCTTTGTTTAGATCACGGAGAAGTACTGTCACAGCGAAGCCACAGCTTATCTGCTTGAGAAGAAGGGAGACTGCAATGGAGCCTTTGCAGTTTTGTTGGAGGTACGTCGTCCATTTAGACTTGTGATAGGAATCTGTTAAGTTCATTTACTGAGTTCATGTGGGAAAGCATCTTGTGAAGCCAAATTGTGAAAAGAATTCTCCGCCTCAACTCTCCCTTGATAGGCGTTCAAAGAGCAGCTTTCGCTACTGACCGCTGACACCAGCGGAGGGCCGAAGGAAGACGACAAAGAAAACCAGTGCATGGTATTGAAGAGGGTGGAACATTCCCTCGATACCATCATTGCTTTGGGTCGGCGCAACTCCAAGAAACTCCAGCCGCCGCAAATCAAGGTCATTTCTCTTACTGTCAAGAAAGCGCAAGTACTTTTTTTGAATTCCACTTTGGGCTGCAGTGAGCACAATGACCTTGCCTTGCCTTGCCTAGTTATGTTTCACTGCTCTTTTTTTCTTCCATTCAGGAGCTGTGGTTTTCATTATTGGAGACATTGATGACTCCCCAGAAACAGGGTAAAGCAGCTCACTCATCCACTACTTTGTTGGCCCACGGGACGTAATGTGTGAGCTGCACTCAAACGTCACAGGGGCGGGCAGGCAGGCAGCCACGCACGCAGGCAGGCAGGCAGGCAGGCAGGCAGCCACGCAGGCAGGCAGGCAGGCAGGCAGGCAGGCAGGCAGACAGGCAGACAGGCAGGCAGGCAGGCAGGCAGGCAGGCAGACAGACAGACAGACAGACAGGCAGACAGACAGGCAGGCAGACAGGCAGGCAGACAGACAGCCATACTGTGAAGACCACATGCTGGAAATATACGAAGAATTCTAGGTCTAACCAAAGCATGGTTAAGCACCGCTGCCCGACCTCATTTGGCAAAACGGATCTTTTTTCAGGCTGACGTTATTTTACAAAACGTATGCTTGCCGTTCTCCTGAACAGCGACGAATTTGGAAAGGTTTTGGCTCAGTTCTCGTCAATGCAGCATTTTGTGCTTGCCTTTTGCAGTCTTAAAGGATCTGACAATGAACGTTCTCAACAGTATGAGCAGCTTGGTTTCAATGCCTGCTATCATCCAGCAGATACTGCAGGTTTGTGCATTTGTACCTTTACCACAATAGCCTACTTTGTCATGCTGCCACTTGCCATCTGACCAAAGCTCTTGTCTAACAGAGTCCCGTTTATGAGAAAGGACAACTTGCAGAGATCCAAGTCCTTATCCTTGGAATGCTTGACACCTTCAACTATGAACAGGTAAATGGACACGTGGAGGGCAAGGCTTTGTCCTATACATACCTCATTGGTGTTTTGTGTTCCAGACTTTATTTGAAACAACAACGAGTCTGTTAAATCATGACCTGCACTGGTCCTTGGCTCATCTGCGCACGGCCGTCACAAAGGGACTCCACCCCAGACAAGACTACTGCAACATTTGCCTGCAGCAGTACAAGAGGTGGCAGGACCCAGCTGAGCAGATCCTTTTATTCAGGTAGCCCAATGTCAAATGACATACGGACATAGGTACATTAGTGTTGCCACTGGAGAGCCAAAGCTCCATTTTACACGCTAACCCTAACCTAACTAGCCGAGGGGCTAGCGAATGTGCCGTGATCCTCCTACATGAAGCGTAAATCTGAAATGACGTTCTCAATAGTAAGGAATCTGTCTCTCTTCTCAGCTGTGGTCACCTATACCACATTCAGTGCATGCAGCAGCAGCAAACTATGGACTGTGGCTTGGGAGGTGCTTCAGAGCAGCAGCAGCGGCGGCGGCAGCAGCAGCAACAGCAGGAGCAGCAGCAGCAGGAGCAGCAGCAGCAGCAGCAGCAACACCAGCAGCAGCAGCAACACCAGCAGCAGCACCAGCAGCAGCAGCAGCACCAGCAGCAGCAGCAGCAGTGGAGCTGCTACAAGTGTTCCACCATCCATCGAGGAAAAGGCGGGCAGTATAGTATACCAAAGAGAGTTCGGAGTACATCCCTTGCACAGGTCTGTATTTGAGGCTGTGCCATGAAAAATGCACCCAAAAGCATGGCCCAGCGCTGCTCTGCTGCAATCTTCTGCTGAATATCTTTTCCCCAGACTCGACTTTCATCCCTGCATCACGATGAAGCTCGTCGAAAGAAGGTTGGGATCTTGAGACAAAAGGAATAGGTTGTAATAAATGAACCAACTTTGGCAATGTAGGTTTTGGAGGAGGTCACGCTGGATTTTCAACAAGAGCAGTCGTGGGATCAGCTGCGTTGTTTATACAAAGGGCCATCAAGGGTAAGTCATTTGGCACGGCGCCATTGCATGCCATTGTTTTGAATAGCTCACCTACTCTTTGCGTTCCGCTTTATAGACGTCTGGCTGTGTTTTGTTGTCTTTATAAATTGCCTCTTCAGTTGGCCATCCTGACGGAGCTCTCTCAGCGCCACAGCAGTGATCGAGCAGGGACACTCATTCAAGCCCATCCGGCACAAGAGGTTTTGAGTCTTAAACTGTCTCCTCCACCTCTGTTGGAAGAATAGCAAGGTGAGCACGTGCCACTTGTTGATTTGTCTCCACCCTAAACTCTGGATGGAGTGAGTGGGCTCTACTCCAACATACTAGTTGTCAATGATTTTGTTCCCACCTCATCAGTGATGCTCGAATGACGTACGATATGTTTGCGACCTGTGAGACTTGTTGGTAAATGTATACAATGTGGGCAAGTCAACTCCAATTGGTTCCAAACGATTGGGCAGATGCTCTTTTTGAGGCATGGGCAACAACACAGGCCAAACAGTGTGCTCAAATGATTTTATTAGCATGTTCAAATAAAAGTGGCTTGAAAGCAAACAAGAAATACAGGATGGGCAGGAAGGACTAAGAATGATATGAACGCTCAAGCGCCACGCTCCGGCACTGTTGAGGTCACCAATCTCTGCTGGGGACAGGAGAAATCAAACGTTTTTTTCTGCTATTGATCATCCACTATGACTTAAGAGGGATGGCTCGCGAATACCTTGAATTATTCAAGCTCAACAAGCAAATCTCCTTCACCGACCGTCTCTCCCGGCTTACAGTGGACACGCTTAACCTGGCACGAAACAAAGATGGACGACAACACACTAAGCGCACAATAGTCTGTTTGGAATTAGATTTCATTGATTGTGGTGACACTGACCTTTGCTTGTTTGACAGCAGTCATACTGTTCTGCATTTTCATGGCTTCAATAACACAAATCTCTTGGCCTTCTGCAACCTACAGTACACGCAACATAACGTGAAAAAGGCAAAGAGCATGAGAGAAAGAAGGCTTCAACGCAGCATCCTACAAGACAGCGCCACGGATCATGGTTTACCTGGTCACCCGCCTCAACAGTAACTGCCACCACCGTGCCAGGCATTGGCGACCGCAGGATGCTGCTGGTATCTTCGGGAACTTTATCTGGCATGTAAGTGTTTAACTTGGCAGCCAACTTGGACAGAATGCGAACCTTGAACTGCAGAAATAGAAAAGGGTTGAACACAATTAAGGTTGGAATCCGCATCCTATGAATAATTTCAACTGGAAACATTCATCCCACTTTTGACACAATTAAGGTTGGGATCCGTATCTTATGAATAATGTCAACTGGAAACATTCATCCCACTTTTGACACTGATGTGGATCTCTGCACGCAATTCCAAATGACCTCCATTGCTAAGGGCAGATAGCATCAATTAAACCTCAACAAAAACAAAGCAGTGGTTCCCAGCTTTTCCAATCCTTCAATCATGACCGACATCCCCAGCGTGCACATTAACAGATGCATTTCATTGAGCTGAATACATCAAATGATCCAGGTCAAATCTGGTCTCGTCTTTTTTTGGTCAAGTCACAAGTCATCAAAAGAGTGACTCAAACGGATGTATATGCGCGTCAATCGCTCCTCTGGGAAGTAGGGTCCCCGTCACAAGAACCGATACTTCCGGTACCGACACGCAAAAAAGACCGAATAATTTACTTTTCGCTCGGCGAGCGGGCTGTGTCGATTCTTGCCTGAACGGAAGGGGGCAGTATACGCATGTCGCATGCGAGCAGCAGTTAGAAGAAGAAGAAGAAAACTTTGGGTCTTTCTCAACAATGGCTTCAACAAGTGGGATTGAAAGTCCAACACGCCGAACGAACGAACGGCCGGCCGGCCGGCCGGCCAGGTCGCTCAAAGAGTCGTGTGTGGAAATATTTTGCAACCGGAGCAATTCTCCATTGGAACAAGCAAGCAAGCAAGCCAACGTGCAACAAATGCTCGAGAGGCTTCCTGACCAAAGGTGGAAACACGTCCAACATGGCCAAATAGCTTAAAGACAGGAATTCGAGGTGAGTGACTTTCCCCTTCCCTTCACTATCACGGTTGTGCCACGTTACGTTTGAAATACGGTAACCGGAATATGCCGACATTTCGAGCTGGGGAGGGCGATGCGGTTGACTTGAAGACTCGATGCCACTGCTGCCCTTTTTATTTTTTTATTTGTATAGCTGAATATTGTTATGATCATCAGTCTTGCTCGTTTTTAGAGATGTGTGTGACTTGAAGGCTCTGTGCCACTGCTGCCCTTTTAATTCATGTTTAGGATTGAGTATTATTGATTGTGACAGAAGGCTCTATGCCACTGTTGCTCTTTTTTTTATGCATAGAGTTGAATAGTATTGCTTATCGGTCTTGCTTGTTTTGATAGATGTGTGACTTGAAGGCTCTATGCCACTGCTGGTCTTTGTTTATGCATACAGTTGAATATTATTCTTGATCCGCCTTGCTTGTTTTGATTGACTTCTTGCTCCATCCCGTTGCTGCTCGTTTCTTATGTGTACACTTGAAGCTGTTTTAAATAAACGAGTGATTTTAAAAGTAAGTGGGTTGTGTTGTTTTTTTCACCGTGGCACCGACATAGTATCGAGAATGGTGGAAAATCACATGTATCGGTACCGACTCCTCCGATTCAGGTATCGTGACGACCCTACTGGAATGTAAACGGTAATGTATCTATCGACGTATATCATAATGGCTGTAAACAGTATTGTGTGTGAGCAAATTCATACAACCTTCAAACCTTACCGATGTGCCCAGATACTGTAGAACTATGTGTCCAGAAGCATCTCGGGATAGACACTGAATCAGAGGATTATATATTACTGATGTGAACACAGCTGTAGTAGAAATAGCACAAAACGGCATGTTTTATTCATTACCTGGAACATTCTGTGCTTACTATTGATAGTGAGTGGTAGCAACGGGGATGCCAAGTTCCACTGTCCGTGGACATCCACCCGTTCTCCGTCCACGCGCACCTAGGAAGAAGAAGAAAAAAACCCCACTCTGATAAGCCAATGTCACAAATTAGCTCCAGCGGTGCTTACAAAGAAAGATTGAAATATAGGTGATATAATTAGAGGTGAAGTGTGGATTATGATTTCAGAAAATAAAAGGTCAAGCACATCAGCAAAGCCAAAAGGTGCATTTTTCAAAAACAGTAGCGTAAAGCTGCAGCAATTGAAAACTCAGGGACGTTGCACCTCTGCTTGTTGCCACTCCAACTCTTTGTTTGAATTGAAAAACGACCTTAACTCACCGAGTAGAGGTCAGCGGATTTGTTAACTTGCACTTGGTGACATTGCTGTCCTAGCTGTGCACACAACTCCCAGCAAGTGCTCTCCACAGGTTTTGAGGCTAGCCTGCAATGAAAACACACCATACAGATAAGGGACCCCAGCTGGAAGGACGGCTCGCTCGCTCCTCACCTCAAGTGACCAAGGATGTTCTGGGAAGCGACTTGGGCTGTGACGTAAAGTGCTGCAGCAGCTGCTAGCAATTCCTGCTTTTGTTCCTCTTGTAGCTGGTGACCTTTAAAGCCCTCGGGGTAAATGTCCGGAAGGAAGTTGGTGCTGATGTCGCCGGAAATAAAGCGCGGATGGGTGATTATTTCTCTCAGGAGTGGAATGTTGTGGGTTACACCTAAAGGCAAAAAATCCCACGTTAGAGCAAGCCCGTTTGCAAAAGAAAAGCTAGCTGCTTGTATTACCAACAATACCTCTGATGACGTAGTTATCCAGCGCATCCTCCATCTTGGCAAGCGCTTCAGCTCTTGTAGCACCATAGGTTATTAGCTTCAAACAGATAGATACATGAAATCAGCGCCTTCCTCGTCTACTTGTTGAGTACAATATTGGAGCAACCTTGGAAATCATAGGGTCGTAATAGATGCTGATGTCACTTCCTTCCTCGATGCCGCTGTCCACCCGGACCTGGCCGCAACAAATGGATTCATCTCAAAATCTTTGCTCTAAGCAAGGATGGAGACATTGGGCCGATTTTGCTGAGCACACGACCTACATTGTTGAGATCTGTCGGTTCTTGGTATTGTGACAATCTTCCAATGGAAGGAAGACCAAATGACTTGTAAGGGTCCTAAAAGAACAAATGAGAATATCAAGTCCAAGTTGAGAAGAGTCAACTTTAGCAGGTTTAGTCCAATTGTTTTACGGGAGGAGGAAAATGCACGTTCCCAACGTACTAACAAATATTGGATGACAATACGTCTGACCACAATGTATCCACACTGAGCCGTCTTTTTGATCCTATTCTGGATCATTTGTTACAGAAGCTGTGGAGAACGAGCAAATGAAAACTCCCGCAGTGCACTGATCCTTCACCAAGTTTCAAGCGGAGCGACCAGGCCAGTGCTTCTCAATTATTTTCTGTTACGCCCCCCCCCCCCCCCAGCAAGAAGAAAACTATTCGCGCCCCCCCTCCCCACCGTGACTATCCTAACTTGTCTTGTAAGTCGTAAAATGTTGCACTGTCGCAAACGTCACAGAAGTAACAACGAGAGCGCCACTGCCCCCTGCTGTGAAAATTCGGAATTACACTTTATTCCAGTACTGCCAAAAAAAAAGCCTGTTCCCCAGGGTCACACGCGCCCCCCCAGGTATAGCACCGCCCCCCCCCCCCCCCCCAAGGGGGGCGCGCCCCACTATTTGAGAAGCACTGGACCAGGCCAATGCGCGACGAGCCGGTCAAACCTCAGCGTAGACGCGGCTCTCGAAGGCCCAGCCGTTTATCGGGACATCTTCCTGTTTGTGGCTCAGCGGGTAACCTTTGGCGACTCGGATCATCTGCTCAACCAGGTCCAGACCGGTAATACACTCCGTAATGGGATGTTCAACCTCGAAGCCAAAGTTAGGAGAACAGTTGTTACTGTAAAACATATCATTGTAGCTCCAATCAAAGTCACAGTCTGCTTTATTAAGTCGGCTGGCTATTTGAATAAGCCTTTGGTTCACGTTGCCTTGCATGACTGACGTACAAAATGTAGCAATTTGCACCTTAAAAGCCATTTACCTGTAGCCGGGTGTTCATCTCCAGGAAGTAGAAGTTCTTCTTGGAGTCTACCAGGAACTCCACTGTCCCGGCAGACGAGTACTCGACAGCCTTGGCGAGCTGAACCGCTTGCTCGCCCATAGCTCGTCTTGTCGCCGAGTCCAGGAAAGTACTAGAAAAGTCCAAAGTAGCATCAAAACATGACATATTTGCTCGTGTAGAAACAGTCATCAGCCCTGCCCCGCCCCGCCCTGCCCCGCCCCGCCCTCTGAGTTCTTGTGCTCATGATGCTGCAAACTGCTGAGCCTGCAAACACCATTGATCCCGTTTGTGGCTAACCTGGGAGCTTCTTCCACCACCTTCTGATTCCTCCTCTGGATAGAACACTCTCTTTCATTCAGCCAGAGAGCATTGCCGTGCTTGTCAGCCAGCACCTACAAGGAGAAGCGTAGACACCAGTATATGGGATTGCTCTACAAAAAGACATACTACGTAGGTACCTACCTGAATCTCAATGTGTCTCGGGTTATCGATGTATTTCTCGATAAGAAGTCGGTCGTCGCCAAAACTCGATGCCGCTTCCTGGGACGAAAAGCGGAACCCTTCCCTGGGAGAACAAACACGTTTCTTGGTTTGGTTGATTTGATTTATTTCGGCGGCACGCACGTACCTTGTTTCGTCGTCGTTCCACGCAACTCTCATTCCTTTCCCTCCTCCGCCCGCAGATGCTTTGATCATGACCGGGTAGCCTAGCACGCAAAAACACAAGCAAGCAAGCAAGCAAGCAAGCAAGCAAGAAATAAATAGAAGCTAACAGGCCTGACATGATGCCTCCATTCTGTTCTTACCAATGTTTTGTGCAATTTTTACAGCTTCCTCCGGAGTCTGGAGCAGAAGGGGAAAAACCCAAACAGAATGGGATTTTTCAAACAATGCGTTGAGCAGAAATACTAAAAGCAATGCAATCATTGAAATGGCAGAATGTTTCACATACCTCGACCACTCCATCGAATCCTGGGATAGTGTTGACCTTTGCAGCCTTAGCAATGAGTTTGCTCTCAATTTTATCCCCCATGGCTTGAATGGCATGAGTGTCTGGGCCGATAAATGTCACACGTTCCTTTGCCTAGAAAAACCAATCATCGTGGAAAATGGTTAACTAGCTGTTACCTTTTCTTTATTACTTTATTCGTTTCGGTCTCAACTCATGGAAGCAGAAAGGTATTCCTTTTAAATGCTAGGAACCAAATGTCATTTCTTCCATTTGGCCCGACGCAGTGTTTGTCGTCGAAGCTTTGCGCCAACGAGGCTCGTACTCACCAGTCTCTTTGCAAACTCTTTGTTTTCGGAGAGAAAGCCATATCCGGGGTGAACCTTGGGGGGAGGAAAAGCAGCCGCATCCCGGCGGCGTCAATATAGAATCCGGATGGATGAGCGATGAAAAGGAAAGGCTTACAGCTTGCGATCTGGTGTCTCTGACAGCATCCAGAATGGCGTCCATGTTGAGGTAGCTCCGATTGGTCGGGGCAAGGCCAACGCATACTGCCTCATCGGCCATCTTGACGTGAACCTGCGTACGTACACAAAACACTTTGACAGCGGCATCCACATATACTTGTTGTCTCAAGAGTCCGATTGGACTCACGGCGTTGGAGTCGACGTCACTGTGGACGGCGACGGTTTGAATCCCCATCTTCTTGCATGTCTTGATCACCCGGCAAGCAATCTCCCCTCGATTTGCGATCAAGATCTTGTCAAAG
Organism: Syngnathus typhle; assembly: GCF_033458585.1. Lineage (NCBI taxonomy): Eukaryota > Metazoa > Chordata > Actinopteri > Syngnathiformes > Syngnathidae > Syngnathus > Syngnathus typhle. Next base: position 1,023,585 of record NC_083745.1, read on the forward strand.
GTCTTTTCGTTGGTCTTAGGCTTAGTGGAATAGTTGGCCTTGCATCCAGACTGGAAGGGGGCATGCTGCAACACACCAGCCAGCCATCTTTCTTGGTCATTGGTTGACATGATGTCCTTACGGACATGCATTATTACCATGTCATTATCGTGACATTTGGAATACAAACCCATTTTTGGATCCATGATCTGGTATTTAGTAATAGAGCTGCATGCAATTATCATAGGATATTTGGTGTCATAGAGTGTTGCACTCAAATCAAGCATTACAATACTGAGCGCCCTCATTTGAGGACACGTCATCATCGCGAGCAGCAGCAGTTATGTACGCAAGTTTGAAATTGATTTATGCAATGAAAGCAGATGTTCACCACGAAGGACGTTTGCTGGGGCTTTCTCAAACGTTTCGTGTTGGTGCACGAGCCTTCTTCTTCTCACCTTTAAAACAAACACCAATCTGGCGGGTGGCGGTAAAATACTGCGCGTTGCCATCGCGATTCCAATCAGAAAAGTCTCACGTTTTTTTCCAATAGATATGTTCTATTTTACTTGACTTTTTTCTTCTTCACCTTCCACTTTTTCTTCTTCTGCGTTTTCCCCCCTTGGTGTTCTTCGTGTTCTTGTTTTTCTTCTTCTACTTGTTTTCTTCTTCTTCTTCTCGCCTGGAAGCTCCGGCGGCTCCCAATGTAATGGCGTCCCAGGGCGGAATCCTATTTCAGGAAAAGGTCAGCAGGTTGCTCTGCAAACAGAATAAAAGACCTGTACTGAAACCCAACAAAGCTCTTGTCCTGAGAGATTCCGTGACCAGCCGCAAAGCCAAGAAAGGAGGTAAATCTTTGCTCGCGTAACGTTGTGCCGGCCCAGCACCAGACCGGACGGAACAATACATTCCCACCTACCTGTCAGTTCAGTGCGTGTATGTCCTGTCTCTCTCTGTACGCCGAAAATGTTTTGACTGAACAGTCATTTTATTTTATTTTTTATTTCCCCCAACAGAGGCCACCTGTATCACAGAGTTGTCAGTCATGATGGCCTGTTGGAAACAGAACAACTTTGTGGACAGCCTGTGCTCCAAAGAAATGGCCGATTTCTACTCGTGTGTCGAAAAAGCTCAGGTATTTGTTATAGAAATGACACGATTGGATATTTATATTCTAGGCAGTTGCTGCACTGAACAATGGTGTGGTCTGGGACTGAGATGGAATGCCCAATGAAGCACTCCCCAATTCCGTCTTATTTTTGCACCCATTTCATTTGTATGTGTACAGCCAGCCACTCTGTGTGGTGTGAATGCTGCTGGATTTCCTTGGCCCTGGGATCAGTAAAGTAGCAATCTCTTTCGCCCTCCCTCCCTCCTCATTTGCAGGTTTCAATGAAAAATGGCGCAGGAGAAACAAGCATTCAAGGAGGACGTCTGACACCAAAACAAACCAACACCCTGTTGAAAAGATATCCCACGCTACGATTTGAAATCTAGGAATATGAGTGTCTTTTGTTTGACTTGAAATGTACAACATCCAAAAGAGTCTGAACCCTGGAACAATGTTTCGCCATTTCAAGGTACGTAACTCGGTCAAATCCAGGGCTGTTAAACTTATTTGTTTGCGATTTGGCTTCACTCGGACGGCCGTCACAGTGACACCAAATGTTGAATTGTCTCATCAACGTCAAGGATAGAAGTTTGTTCAATTATCCTTTGTAACCATGATGATGTTGCGGCCTAGTCAGACAACATTTGAGCTGAGCATAAAACTCGTGAGATGTCTCAATGTATTTTGTTCAAAAAAGAAGTGGATTGTATTCAATTCGTTTAATGTACCCTTTTTTAGAGCTGTCATTTTAATATTGTGACTAGTTTTGCTCATTTCATCCAACACTTAGCATCATGCCTGCTTGGTACTTGCTTCACATTTACTTCAGACTTCTGACTTGTTTTCACCTCTAGCTAGGTCTGTCATTAAAACTCATTATATAGGCCCTTTCAGCAGTGTACAGTGCTAATAAATTCAAACAAAATGCTTTTTTTTTTTTTTGTCCCACAAAAGTTTAATTGCAAAATGAAGGTACGAACTAACAATTCTACAGGAAGCCCTGCGATAGATGTTCCCATTATTTCACTCTGCGTCGGTCGAGTCCAGTGCATTGAGGAATCTCTGACACTTGGCCATGAGGACTTTGATGCCTTCTGTGACGAGGATATTCGGGGGCAGAATTCCAGTAGACTCCACCGAAACTGTTTGAAAATGGAAAACAATCAATTCCAATTGCACACACTTGACAAGTTTCAATGCACATAAAATGAAGAAGAAGAAAAAGAAAAAAAGAGCATACAGATGAAATGGTCTCGCACTCGTCCGAGTTTCACCACATTCTTTAAGTCATCGTGACGGAGAACTTCTCTGCTGCATGTATCCAAGCGACTGTTGACTACTTTAGCAATCTTGCCCCCTGAACAAAAACAAATGAAAAGCTTTCAATCCATTGTTAGGATCCAGAATTCATTTCTTCTGGCAACTAATGGGACTGCAACTAAGTTTGCAAAGCTTTCAATCCATTGTTAGAATCCAGAATTCATTTCTTCTGGCAACTAATGGGACTGCAACTAAGTTTGCCCCCGAAACAATTCAAAAAAGGGATAACTGTTAAAAAAAAAAAAAGAACATATTGTAAACACACTACACTATAGTTTTTTTTTTTCCCATTTATAAATATATATATTTTTATCATTTTGTACCAGATGCCTCAGTGGCGCCCCCTACAACATGTTGAAACAGCAGCCCAGGTTGTCCGCACACCTAGGGCTATGAAAAGTAGCTGGTAACAGCCCGAAACAGACATAAAAGACCTCCCTCTCTTGGAGCTATGTGCTAAATCAGGCCATTTTAAATTGACTTTGGCGTAAGACAACGTTACCTTCATCATCTTCCAGTTGTATAACGCCTTTGGAAAAGCAACGTTTTAGACGTTCTGCCTTCTCTCCCCGCACTGTATCGAGGAGGGTGATCTCCGGCAGGAGGCGGTAACTCGCTGTGGCCACGGGAGAGAACTTGGCATGATCCTTCCCTGTTCAGAGAACAAAACCACTTCAGTATAATGCACTGAATGAACCAACCCTAGTGCCATTATAATAAATGAATGTCGTCAAATTGCTTATTCCTACATGGATGACGTTCAAACAGGCCAATAATTCATTGCCGCTGTTTATGCAAAAAGGACAAATAAATTCTAGCTGAAGCACAGTAGGCTTTCTCACCAATTCCTTTGACACAGTGCATGACAATGTCCAGTTCCTGTCCTGGCCGGAGCAGCGCTATCAGGATATCATCGTATACTGGTCCAATATTGGAGTCAGCAAACACATCTGCTTGGTTACCGATTGGGACCCATTTAACATCTCTGGAATAGACTACAAGAATGACAATATGGGGGGGCGCTGTAACAAGGTGACTTCACGTGGAAATTCCTCCTTCCGATTTATAAAAACGGAATATACGTAGTCGCGGCCTTCCTTACCTTTGTTGTTTGAATATTGTTCTCGCGGATCCGAGATGTCTTTGCCCGCTTTAGCGTTCCTGGTGCATTTAATCTTGAGGGATAGCTGAATTGTGTCTATTTCCGAAACTTCCTCTTCTGCATACTCCTTCTCTAAAATGAAACCAAATGCCGTATCAAGTAAGCGATGCAGTCCTTAAGCAAGTCAATGTAAATAAAAGAAAAAAGAAGTGGCTTACCAGTACTTCTGTACTCAAAGAGAAAGGGGTCCGCTTTGATAGGGATGAGGCCTAATCTCTGTGCCAGCACTTCATCTTGGACAATAGATGTGTTGCTATAGATGAAAACCTTTTCAATAGCCATGGTGGGCACCTACAAGCACAATCAAATATTCACATGTCAAGCCAATGTGCCCCTTTTTTATTGCTTGCTTGCACTCACATGGTGCTGTTCTTTGCGTAAGTTGATTGAAACGCTAAATAGGTATGGTATAAATGGCGTGCCTATTAGCACCCAATTTGTGCAGATAGGGAACAAGAGGTCACGGTATTTGAACATCGGCTGTGGGGTCCCGCAAGGCTCAGTTTTGGTGCCCAAATTATCATCTAAATTATTAATGATTTATTAATACAGAAATCTGTATTTCTTAAATAAAGATTTCAACCTCTGCTAGTAAGATCCTTCTGAAGGCATTGGCAATAGCTGCATCGATCCCCACCATGTCAAACTCCATCAAGTTCTCGCTGACCTCCGCCACATCAATTCTGAAGCGCTGGAAAACATGCGAGCGTGTCATGACTGGAATACAGTTCAGACAAAATGATAGAAACGGTTGTCATTGAGAAGATAGCTACCTTTTGGAAAGCCTGCATATCCCAAGTGTCGTCATAGCCAGGGTAGTTTCCAGGGAAATCACTTGTGTGAACCTAAACGTGACCAATGAATAATCATAACGTTGATAGCCATTCTGTTGCTAACCAACGCAAACGTGCCTTTTACACTGTGGTCATCATTTGGTTTACTTTTACAAGCCCAAATTCTGTCATTGAAAGTGTGCCGCCAACTCGTGGCGCAGTTAGTCGGCAAACCCGTCACCCAAAAGGGGCTGCTTTATATTGACCATTTTGAAAAGTTATAATTATTATATATAATGATATATCATCATTTAAATATTGATTCAACCAGCCGGAAACGGCACATGGTCGAGCTCGTTGAGTGAACCATCAGTACTCTTTGGACCTGCATTTCAGAATTTTCCTTCCTCCTGCTCTGCTCCAACACCACTACAGAACATCATATTATTATGGCAAAACGTAACTCACATTTCTCACGCAAAATTCTCCTAAAAGAATCCGATTACGGACTTCCTCCACATTTCTACTAACGTCCACCATTTCAACTGTTTTCCTTATCTTTCCTTGCGCTTCCGCTTGCTCTTCTTCTTGTTCTTGGTTTTCTTCTTCGTCCCCTTCTTCCCTTGTCAAGACGGGGACAGCTGGGTACAAATTTCCCGGCTGCGTCCTCCATAGGTCGGTGCACGTACCAGAATCTTTTATTTTTTTTGACTTGCCCCATGACGTTTACATACGGCGGGGGCAGGAGGATATAGTTTGGTAAGAATATGAAAACGTCAATAGATGTTGAACAATTAGACAAAAGAGCAAACAAAAGGCGACACTTGGCATTTACGTTCAAAATATAAAGGAGCATAAACAGGAACAAGAAAATCAAATGATTACTTCAAAAGATCAGAACTTAAAATAGCAAACAAAGGGGATCGTAGATAACAATTGGCATTTACATTCAAAAGATAAAAGAGCATAAACAAGAACTAGAAAATACAAAATGACAAAACAAAGACGATTGCCGCCCTATCGATGACGCAGATCCAAACATGGCGGCAAACCGATGACGTACCACGCTTGCACCCTGGTGCTCAACACTCGTGCGCTTGACTGAGGGACGCAGAGCGAATGTAGTGTGCATATTCGGACAGGGCCGAGGACCGAGGAGACGGTAGTTGACGGTGTCTCAACGTCATTTCCGTTTTAGCAGACTCCAAAATGGCTACCAACGTGGAGCGAATCGATAGTCGCGTTAGTTCATTACCTTCAGATATTGCGGTACTCAAACAACAAGCACTGGATCCGACCCATCAGAACAACCCGCTTTTAGGGCTCCCGATTGTGGCCATCGAGGCTATCCTCAATTTTTTATCTTACGATGAAATCAGTATGCTGCGCTCGGTAAGAACAACAAAAGGCGTGACGGGAAATCAATTGTTATTAGAATTGTATCAATCTGTTTGGTCACCTCAAAGCTAAATATTTGATCGGAAAATTGAGATTCTAGTATTCTCAGCGTAATCTGTATGCGTGCACAGTTATATATGTTAGGAAACTGTTAGTGTACAGAATTATGATGCAACGAAAATGGCAATTTGCTCTCCACTTTTCATCACCTATAGATATACTGTTAGAAGCTGTGAAATGCACACGACGGAATATGCCTTTGCATGAATGACATTGATTTTGGTTGGTTTTAGGTTTGTAAGCGAATGGATATGATCTGCCAGCGGGTTCTTAATCAGGGCTTCCTTAAAGTGGAGCGTTATCACAGCATGTGTCAGAGGCAAGTCAAAGCTCAACTACCCAGGTAAGTGTCGAATGTCAGAAGAAACGCTTACTACGCTCGATGCTTAGTGAGTAGCGGCAGGCAGGCCGACAGGCAGGCCGACCGACAGGCAGACCGACCGACGGGCAGACCGACCCGACTCGACCGACAGGCAGACCGACCGACCGACAGGCAGGCAAACGGACAGGCAGACAGACATCCGGTCATGCCCATCTCCTTTATTTTATGCCCACTCCACCAGAACTCTAGTATAAGCAGGGCTGTACAGGCAAGCAATTGCTTAGCCCTCAGTCAGCCACAAAATAAAACCTACGAGTGGGACAAGTTGTCTTAGGCAAAGCAAGAAAGACAATCAAAAAGCCCCAATTGAATGCAAATGACACATTGTAAAAGAGCACAAACGCTACTTGTTGTATAGCTCATCCTGATTCATTTTCCTCTTTGTTTTCTATTTTGCCATCTTTACGGTAGCCGCGAGGACCGTTTATCTCGATTTTGCAACACCGTGCGCATTAATAACTCACCCAGATTTTACCGTTGACCACCATGCAATATTAGAGTCTACTTAAGGTAAGGTATTTGGAAGTAAAAAAACAACACGTCAGCGAGTGGGAAACACAAGCTCTTGTCCACGGTACTCATCTCTCCCTTGATAGAATTTCAGCCAGCGTCTGAGGCTGAGGAATCTTGTGCAATTTTTTTTTGTAATTATTACCACACAGTTATTTGACTGCTTCCCATTCCCCCCCCCCCCAGACGAGAGTCTGAACGGAGAAACCATTCACTGGCTCGACACGCTGACATACTCGCTGCAGTGGAGACGCGTCTTTCTCTCCTTAACATGACCTTCATGAAATATGTTGACTCCAATCTCTGCTGCTTCATCCCCGGAAAGGTTGGCTATTTGAATTTTATTCCTTTAAATAAAGAGTCACCAGAGTCAAATCAAATGACACCGTCCATTGGATTGATATTCAAATCTTCCTCTAAAAAGGAAAAGAACACACAAAGAATTGGGTCTTTTTAAAATGAGAAAACTGCATCCATAGGTGCATGAATGAATGTGTTAGCTTGTTCTTCACGTTTGCATGAATGTTTCCAACGTATCAAACGCTGCTCCTGCGTCACTTTTGCAACATGACTCGGACACAGGCAGCATCAGTATTCAATTTCCTGGAGTCACTGGCGACCGATGTCCAAGTGGTTACTACCTCCACAGAGAGCCAGCCAGCCAGCTAGCTAGCCAGCCAGCCAACAAACAAGCAAGCAAGCCACATCCCAATTTGACCCTCTTTCTGTTATGCGGGAGAAGTAATGAAGGATTGAGTACTCCTACCGATCCATCATTAAGTCTCCTTCCTTTGGCCATTCCACCCACGTCCTACCAGACTCCTTGGTTATTATTTTTTTCCTTCTTCCTTTTCTTTCCTCGGGCTTCATTTTTAAACATTTTCAAAACGACTTGAATACTCTTCTTGATGCTCGGGTGGACAAGTACAGTAAATACATGACATTTAGACACATCTTGTGATGGAATCTGATTTTATTTTTTTGAAGCCTAATACTTGCAATACTGTATTGTTACTGTTTATTGCTCGGTTCCTGTCTCGGTAAAGCGTTTTATTTTTGTCAGGTCATCGATGAGATCTACCGCGTGCTTCGATACGTGAACTCGACCCGAGCTCCGCAGCGAGCTCATGAGGTTCTTCAAGAATTGAGGGACATCTCCTCCATGGCAATGGAGTATTTTGATGAGAAGATTGTTCCCATTCTGAAGAAGAAGTTGCCCGGAGCCGACTTGTCTGGGCGGCTAATCGGTTCCGCTCCTGGTAGTCTCCCTCCCTTTTTCCAAGTTCATTTCTAATAGCCTTGACTTATCTTTTGGGGCGAAAAGTGAAACCTCGTAGCTCAGCATGGGGGGAAACCAAGCGGACAGATCTATATGCTAGGGTAGACGCAATTTGTGAGGAATCCAAAAAGGGTTAGGGAACCAATGAGGAGTCCCAACAGCCCATTGCCATTTGTACGATATGAAAGAGAACGGATTCAATCATTTCTCACCTTTTCTACCAGTTGTCTCCAACTCGTATTGCTCAGTTGAACTCCATCCAGGAACAAAGTATTAATGCAATGTTGTTTCTTTCAGTGGCAGGGTCCTCAAGTTCTCTAAGCACCATGTCTTTGTTGGCCAAGAACGCGCCGTCGCGCTCCGAGTTGACCAAGGTGCAGCAGCAGGTGAAAGTCAACGGCGCATCGGTGACCGTTTTGCGGAGGGAGATGCAAGAAATTCGTGTCAAGCAACTAGAACAGCAGAAACAGCTGCAGGACCAAGAGCAGAAGCTGCAGGAACAGACGCAGGTCATTGGCGAACAGAACGCCCGCCTGGCCGAACTGGAACACAAACTGCGTGAACTGGTGGACAGTAATGCTGCTTTGGGAGGAGCCAAGGCCAGAGCGTCTGCATCTTCCACATCCAATGCTGCTGCCGCCGCCGGCGGCGCTTGCGCTCGTCCCGCCGTGGGCTCGGCGGGCGACGGGGCCCGAGCCTCCTCGACCACCGGAGAACTGGCTTGCGACGGAGAGCCGCCACTGAAACGCACCAGAAAAAGCTGCGAGCTTTTAAGAAAATCCAAACGTTTGTGTCGTAAGAAATGACCCTTCTTTAAATCTCGTGCTTCGCTGCTTCTTTTTCATCTCTCTTGGACTTCTCTCCCTGTGTTATGTTTTCACGGTAGGTTGAGACCATGTCATTTTCATTGGGTTCTTGTCTCCTTCCTTCTCCATTCGTGACTCATCTCTGCTTCACTCCAAAGTTGGGCTAATGGCATATTGGAATGGGATTTTGCTTTGAAAAAATCAGACGTCTCCAAAATGTGGCAACATTTGAAAATCAGCATGATTTCTTAGTAAACAGAATGTTGCTACCAAAGCGAAATAAAAGCCTATGTTTTTACCTGTCAACTTGAACTTCTTCAAAGGAAAATAATCAAATGGAGTTCAAGGCCAAACAAAACCCATTTGGCATACGGCTTCCATCCAACAACTCTAAAATATTGACGAGTTTGCCTAAATCGGGGTGAAAGGTGCAATTTTGAAAATCACTGACTCGCCCTCCGCTCGGTCCTCTCATTTGCGAGATCCACCTTAACGGCCTAAGCCCAAATTTGCTGGTTGAGTGATAAATGTGGACAGAGCTTGACTTCTACCAGGGCTCAGCAACTCCCGTCCTCAAGGGCGCCTGCCTGCCTGTCCAGTCTGTTTTAGTGCTAGGTCTGATTCAAATGATCAGGACGGTCATTGGCTTGAATGAGGCTTTAGGGCTGCACGCACCCCTGATTTCTACAGTAAGCACATCCATCCACGCTCTTAAAAGGCAATAGGGTGAAAGTGATGGCAAATGATTAAGGATATGCAGCATCGCATTAGCAAACCAATCACGTTCAAATGATTTGTAGTGTTAGTCAAAATAACTATAGTGGCAATACGTTGGCTTGAAGGATGGATTTGATCATGTTTTTACACAGGCTGGTCCTTCATTATTCTTGCGTACGCACGGTCGGAAGCTGGAACGCTGACAAATTCAAGGAGCAAGATATCGTTGGCGATCGGCACACGTATGCTCGCTCGGTAAGTAAACGAGGTCTGTTGACGCCTAAGGAATTGTTAGGATTAGGAGACTGTTGCAGAGTTGGTTTTTGCCAAACATCTTCAATCTCTAAGTCGTCAATAACATTTGGAATGTTTTCAGTCAATTTGTATTGTTGTATAAAGGTCAAGCGAGAGAAAAAAAAAGGGACTGCAAAGACTTTTGGACCAAACTGTACGGTCCAGGTCCAGCCTGCACTTGTAATCATCCATTCAAATATTCGTGATAATCCAGAAAAAGTGTTGACATCATCAAACACCAATAATGATACAAAACCTAACTTCAGGTGAGCATTTTTATCATACAATTTAAATGTGCATAGCAGTGTAGTTCATATTTCTGATGGGAAAAAAAGTCTAGCGTGTGGCATCTTGAGGAATTCAGTAGTCAGCCCAGCCCAGCCCAGCCCAGCCCAGCACTCCACACAGCCTCCTTTGCGGTTCCATTTCAACAGGTGCGTGGCAGGATGATCCCAATTGTGCAACTTCGCCTTCAGTACTCATCCAGTCTGAACGGAGAGCTCAACTCGTCGGTGGCAGCTTCTCCGTCAACGATGGTCACTCTGCGGCGCCGGTCTGAAGCCCTCCGGCATCATCATCTGTGAACAGCGAGCCTCTGCTCTGCTCTGCTGTGCCCTTCCCTCCACCTCGCATTCAAGTGAATGAGACACGGTGAGCCAGTGTTAGTGTGCCCGCTCACCACTTTTTTGGCCTTTTTTTTTTTACCATCATCAAAATGAGCACGTATAAAATTGTAACTATAGTTCAGCTTTTTTGTCAAATACTGTACTATGCTCATTGTATATACTGTATTTTGATGGCGACAGCTAGCGGGCGGCTCATCTAAAACCAGTAAACGGGCGTGTCGGCCGAGGTCGCTCGCATCGCTGTCAGATGACAGCGGCAACACGGCCCGGCTCGGCCCCAGATGAAACACCTGGGTGACGCTGGAAAACAGAACGTCTGGCTGGGGCCAAGCAAGTCCGTTTGGGTGTGGGGCAGGCAGCGCCAATGTCAAAGCACCTCAACGCACCGCAGCTTCCTAAAACAAAGGGCGCAATTCCACGACAAAACGCCGCCACCATTTTACGTGACATAATCCTCCTCATCGCTTGGTTCCGATTTGATGTCCTCTGGGTGAGGGAGAGTAAAGCTGGATGCTGTAGTTCTGGTACACACGTACCACTCCTTCATGTTTGGAAATTTAGGTATGGCTGGGTTGACTGGCAGATGGCTCCTTGCTGGGCTCCTGTGAGTCTGCTGCTGCACGGCAAGGTCACTCTTCAGTCCCGAAAGAGATAAGTCCAACGGCATTGCCAATTGAGATGAACTTGCCTGTAGCCTGTGGCTTACTTTGTTGCCTGTGGTGTTATCAAAGTCAAAACGTGCCTTTTTATTGTTTGGTGACAGATGGTTCATTTTAAGGTCAAGCGGTTCAAGGAAAGGCTGAGGCGGCGCCTGTTGACGGATGGAGTCGTACAGGTCAAAGGGTTCAGAGGTAGGTGACGATTTGATGTGGACTTTCATGTGCTTGCGCAAAGAGCTCGGATGCGTATAGGACTTGGTGCAGCCCAAAGCTTTACAGTCGTAGGGTTTTGAAGAACTGTGAACTTGGGAGTGCTTCTTGCGGTCACTGCTGTTGGCAAAGCGTCGTTCGCAAAACTCGCACTGGAATGGTTTCTCACCTGGAACGCAAACAAAAGCCACAATCATACGTATGTATCTTCAATGAGCGCAAACAGATGACTTTATTCGTTCGTTCGTTCGTCAACCGCTTACCCTCCCTCACACGGGAAGGCTGGGGCCTGAATCAAACCGCGCTAAGACTAGCATTAGTTCAATACCTGATGATTTCATTGGCTAGACAGCCTCAACAAACGCACATGTAGCCAGCCTATTTAAAAGCATCCCCCGACCCCATTGACTGTCGGAAATCTGTCGGAGCCACGGAGAACCATGTACGCTTGCATTCGTTACATTTATTTCCAATTCAATACATTTATTTCCACTGTCACAATCACAGAAACCGGAGTTACTTCAGTTCAGGGTGTATTCTGCCTTTGGCCCCATGTCAACTGCTCCAGCTTGAACAGGATTGAAAACAGATGCAATGTGTTGTTATTCAGAAGATTCCATTTGAGTAGGTTTGATTCCAAATAAATGTCATTTGTGGAATCCACTTACCATCGTTGAGGAATCTGTAATCCGGACCAGTACGCCACATACATGGCTTGATACATGACTACGGGCCGCGGGCCAATTGCCTGCCGTCCATTTTTAATGGGCTCGCAAGAAATTTTTGAAATAGAATACGGTCCGCACTTCAACTCTTGCCTGAGTGGAGTTAGAATATGGGCCGCACTTCAACTCTTGCCTGAGTGAAATGAACTCCAATAGCAGCTATTTAACAAAGACATTTCAATCAAAGCACTGCTTCGAAATTGAAAGCGAGAAGTTTTGCGAGCAAAGTTACAATGCTTTGCTAGGGTTCGTTTAAAAAAAGAAAAGAAAAGAAACCACAACTCAAATGTGACATTTTCAACACAGAGCTCCACGTCACTCGATGAGTGCGACAGACACAATGAATGAATGAATGAATGAATGAATGAATGAATGAATGAATGAATGAATGAATGGCATATTTGGTCTCTCTCGGACGTACAGCAAGTGCAAAGGGCGGATGTGACTCATGAGTGAACCTTGCTATTTTAAAAATGGTGGAGATCCTATATCCATTGGGGATGTTTTTTTTTTTTATCCTATTCTAATCATGGCTGTCTGTCATTGGTACAACGTTACCAAAAGAGAATCGTTCATCCTACCAGTGTGCGTGCGAGTGTGGATCTTGAGGTTCTCGGATCGTGCAAACATCTTGCCGCAGTTGGGGAAGGCACACAAGAAGGGCTTCTCCCCGGTGTGCACACGGATATGGTTGATAAGTTTATATTTGGCTTTAAACGCCTTGCCCTCGCGTACACATTCGCTCCACATGCAGACGTGACTGAGGGTGTCGAGCCCTGATGCGACGTGCTCGGCGGTGACGTGGTCTACCAGGTCGTGCATGGAGCTAAAAGTTTGGTTGCAGACAAACGGAGCCGTCCGCTCAAACCTCTGTCTGGAGGAAATTCGGCCCGTCCACTTGCAAACCAGCTCCGATTTGACGGCGGCGCTCCTGTTCGTCGTATTTAACAAACGCTCCTTGCCTTCACTGCTACATCGGTCGCTCGAAGGGGCGACGATATGAACGGCTCTCCTTTGGGCTAGCGAAATGATGCTTGTAGCTCCAGAGTTGTTGTTACCAAGCGGAGCTACCAGGCCATTGTGCCTGGTAACCACAGCTACCCGCTTCATTTCGACTGTCTTGGAGTTATCCAGTCCAAAATGGATCAATCCCACCGAAAGACGTCCTTCGCTCCGCGGCTCCGTCTCCGTGTCAAAGCACAGTGAGGACGAAATTCAAACTAGTCCCCGACAGCTCAAGCCTCCATGGTTTGATTTAGTGTGTAAATGAAGGTGAATGGAAGGAAGGAAGGCAAGGCAAGGCAAGGAATAGCCGTCGGCAGGCCGCGATCCAATACTATTTGGCGGCGTCCTTGTCCTCCCGTCCCCCCGCTCCAAAATGTATGGCTTCCACTTTGAATAACAACACACGTACAAAGCAAGTAGAATTATAGAATACAAATACATTGGAATGAATGGTCGTCTTTGAATCCGATCGATCAACAACAATATTTCAATCATCTTATCCATTTATTTGTGGCAGAAGTAAGAAACAAGAGCTGGAGAAAACCCACGCAGGCACAGGGAGAACATGCAAACTCCACACAGGGATGGAGGGGATCGAACCCACAGCCTCCAAACTGCGAGGCAGACGTGCGAACCGGTGTGACGTCACCGTCCTGCCTTAGAAGCGCTATGTACTAAGCATTTTATAATGTAGCTTGAAAGCACAGGATTGGTACAAAGAATTCCACTTGGATTCTTTATGGCTGGTATGTGTGTAGGGTACACAAAAGCAGTCATTCGTAAATTTATATCTGCATCTCACCAGCTGCTGGATATAGTATTCCTTGCACTTTACTCGTTTGAACGTTGGGACTTGAATGTGGATCTTCCCGCTGCCATCAAATTGGATGGCAAGTATACTCGAGTACAGTAGATGGCGGTAATGCGCCTGCTTACTGGTTAGCCAACTGCCAAACCAATTGGAAAGAATACCTTCGGAGGACGTAGCCGGTGAATTTGGACACAGCCCTTGTGTGTCCGAATGCACGGGCTACGTTCTCCGAAGGCCGCTCATTGTCGGAGCGACCAGAGGGCACGTCACGTGACACACGCATGCCGCCGCCTTCAAACTGGCCTTCGTTTCCATGGCGACGAGTTTGTTTCTTATATGACGTTTTAAAACAGCATTCATTTAGGAACACAGACCACATCAACACAACTGCCAGTAGGTGCCAAACGTAGAAATGAAGAAATAAAGTACGTACTCAATTACAAGGTGTTGTATGCTTTGGAATCTGTGGAGTGACCAATAGTTACACAAATAAATCGGGTTTCTGGTTAATGTATCGACATTTCTTAGCATGCCATTTAGCCACCAGTATCTTGGAAATATATATATGTGTTCAGATTCGTTGCACGGGCAGGGTAACACTTGAGTCTTTTGCATTCGTTCGTTTCTTTTCAGGGCTGCTTGTCGAAGGCTGCGTAACTGAGGACGCCTGCGTGCGGTCTTGTCGCGCCGGAAATGACGTTAGGTCGTCGCGTACCGTGCGTTGAAGGACGCTGCCGAACCATTTGTTTGGAGCTAGTTCATCCATCCATTTTCTGTAGAGCCTGTCAATTTGGACACAGCCAGCGCAAGGAATCAGTCGACTCGGGACGTGACAACGGACTCGTTTCCGCTTCTTTCTTTTCTTTTTTTTTTTGGTTTTAATTTCGTGAGGTAATGTTTCTGCGAACACGTCTCACAGGTCTGTTTTGCATCTTCTAAAATATATATATATATATATATATATATATATATATATATATAAAGGGAGGGGCATAGCTCTTCCTTGAACGAGTGTTTTTACAAGCAATGCCGAAACGAAAATGCACCTTCACGGTGGAGTTGAATCAAAAATTCCCGTGCTTTCGCCAGGGTCGTGATCCTCAGGAAGCAGAGTGCTTGATATGTAAGACAGGCACTTTTGTGTCTGTGGCAAATAAAGGTGCCAACGACCTGCAGGCACACATCAATTCAGCCAAGCACACAAAAGCAGCGAGGGCCGAGAGCTCATCATCCAAAGTGACACATTTCGTCGTTGTGACCAAGTCCAAAAGTGGAGCCGTCACTGCAGCACAAGGTAGCATTGTAGCATGTACATTTGACATTGACCAGACGACATAGTAACGTCCCCCCAATTCTTAGAAACTTGGCCAAATATACACAGTTTTGTTCTTTAGAGGGACAACTTGCTGGAAAGCATTTTAATTTTCATGTCTCGTCCCGACATGTGGGGAACACGTGCTTCATATCCGCTTTGTTTGTGCTGGTACGGTTTCATGAAAGTTAAAGGTAGCTATAGATTGCGCGGAATCATGATGTTGACTTAATTACTCTTTGGATGCAAGTAAATTAAAAAACAACAACAAAATCTTGAAATGTTTTGCCGTGACTGGCAATTCTACTGCGAGCGTTGTTTGGCCGTGACCTTTTCTTTAAAAACAAAAACAGTTGCGTAACATACATACAGAAAAAAGAAGTCTCTTTGAGTCATGTGTCAAACCAAACTGGAGAAACTTTCCATTTTCTTTTTCTCATTTAAATGTCTCCAAATCAGAGAGCATGAAGAACCGAGGTGCTGGAAGCCTGGATGTTCGGCTCAGACAGCGATTGGAACAGGTAATGTACGTCTTCTCTTCCCGTTGCCGGTTTGGACTGTATTTTCTCAAGTATGGAAGTTGTGACTTACAGTCAGTCCACCCATGCCCTCTAGTGCGTGCCGGAAGTTTCAATAGGATGCGGTTTGAATTTGTCAGAAACCCTAATCTGTGTTCAATTTCAATTCTTTTTCAGTATTTGGCTTCCTGCACTAATGGTGTGGATCTGTGCTCCGCTGCACTAGAACTTCAAAAACAATACAGGTAAGGTTATCCGTAGGGATGCACTATGTGTGTGTGTGTGTGTATACTGTACATTTGAAGAAGTGAAAGCTTATACGTTATTTTTTGGGTCAAATGTATCTTTAGATGTCACACCCAAATTTGTATTTAGAAAACCAAGGGTTTGACTTCACTTTTGTACTTCTTTTGGGCGCAATCAAAGTCACAATAAATATCGTCAAAATGGTCCAATTTGAACTGCGCACATTGCTCAATCCTTGAATTCAACAGCAATATTTAGGCATTGTGAAGATGATTAAATCCAAATACTTCCTTTTTTCTTTGAATGAAGTTTGCCGTTTGATCGTTTTCATGCTCATTTGAAAAACGGATTCTTTGTAGAATGGAGTATGGTCGAAGAAACAAGACGGCATTCAGAATTCAAGTTGAGAAAGGTAGGTAGTATCAGAATGGCAACCTTGCCAAATGAAAAGGAGAGTTGACGTTTAAATGTCGACATCTTTGCTCCCACTTTGCTCCCACTTTGCTCCCACTTTGCTCCCACTTTGCTCCCACTTGGCTCCCAGTGTACCAAGCAATCAAATGGGAGTCTGGGCTGGATGAAGTGGAAAATGCCCAGCTGACAAAGCGAACTAAGCACGTCCACGATGAATCCAGGTAATTAGTGCCCATTCAGCTGCATCTCTGCGGTTGACATCGTACGCTGACATCATGGCGTTTGGGCTTCGTAGCGACGACGACAGCGGCAATTCAGAAGATGGACTGGATCCTCCTGTAAGTGACTCTTTCCCTGCCACGAGTCACGCTTAGCGATATTATTTGTCATTGCAAACTATGACTATTGTTGCTTTAGATAGCAGGAGCTGCATACTTTGGTCTAGGAAAGCCTAATAAATCAGACTGATGATGTATACGACATCCTTTGACGGGATGGATAAAGGTAGAGTTAAAAGCAAAACTGTTTCTAGAAATAAACTCGGGTTGATGTGAAAGCCACAGGTGGAAGCTCTCAAATGCAGTAGGTGTGTAAAAAAAATCCGTACTTGCTTGGAATGTAGTGTATAGTACGTACTGTTGTTCTTCAAAGTGGTATTGTTTCACGAGTGACTCTTTGTCATCTTTCTCACCTCCTGCAGAACAGCAGTCACATGAACAGCTCCCTTGCGTCTCTATACCGGAACGCCGATTCGAGCGAGATGCCTGATGCCGCCGGTAAAGTGTCCACAGGCGGCTGGTTCATTGATCGAGGCAAAAGGTCTGCAAAGAACAACATCTTCATCGACCTGAGCCAAGATCAGCCGAGTGACGCAGTAAGCGTGAACTGAAGCGCACACAAGCGAGCGACACATTTGCTCAGATCGACTCGCACCATTTTGAGTCTACTTTGATAAATCTCCGATTTGAGCATCAAATTCTAATCTAGAGGTTGGATGCCCTCTAAGAGAATTGAAAAACTCGCCATCTACGGATAGGTCCGATGCCATTGGAGTGGTTGAAAGCCATAAAAGCAAAGTTATCTGCCCAACTTGGGACGTGCAAGTTTTCCTTTTTTCATATTGCGCCAGGGTGAAGTCATCTGATGGCTTTCTGTTTCAACATAGTGGCTAGTTCGACGAGAGTTACTTGTGGAAACGTTTCTATTTTTTTGGGGGGGGGATCAACAGAAAGAAGTTTCAACATTGGAGTCCTCCAAAAGGTCAGCAAAAAGGAAAAAGAGCCCTGAAGAAAATGCAACGAGCCTGACTTCCAGCAAGAAAGGTCAGAAACTCCTACTCTAGTAGAAGCATTCCCATTTGACAACGCCGGCCGGGGCTAGCTAGATTTGAATTCCGAGTTGGCCACGTGAACAAAGAAGGGTCCCCCCCGTTTCCCCATTGGCTTCAAAAGTCAATTGGCACCAGTTTCCATGGACAGCTCTTGGCAGGCAGGCGGCCTCTGTGCGGCTCAAGTGCCTTTTCACCAGGGGGTCTGTCTTTTTGCTTTCACCGTTGCTATGCTCACCAGGCATGAAATGAGCAGCTGTCAACACAGTTGTCAAGATGCATCCGGATGCAAACAATTCCAATCTTATTGAAAATGCAGGAACGCCCTTGGAAAAATCCAGATGGACAAAGTTGCAGTATCCCACTCTTAAGTTTGAAGATGTTGGTGGTAATGAAGAGACATTGAAGGTAAGTAAGACTTTTCATCAGTACTGTTAACACAATATACTACGTACGTATTCTGTACAGTAACACCAAAAATATTCATCGTACTGTCGTCATTTTTTTACTCCAGTCCTGCCTGGGTTTTCTGCTTTGTGTTTTGACGTCAATCCGTGCGACGACGCCTTCTCTCTTTTGACTCCATGCCCCTATTTTCTTCAGGACGTGTGTAAACTGCTCATCCACATGCGGCACCCCGAGATATACCAGCACCTGGGAATGGCTCCTCCGAGGGGCTTTCTCCTCCATGGACCTCCCGGCTGTGGCAAGACTCTGCTGGCACAAGCTGTGGCAGGGGTGAGTTGAGCTCCACCACATTCCAAGATGTTGCTGGCATCCATCACGGGGGATCAATGCAATCCTTTTCAGCACACACATCACGTTGTGATGTTAGGGGTGGCTGACTGCATGTGTGTGTGTGTGTGTGTGTCCATTCCATGTCAGGAACTGGACCTGCCCTTGCTCAAAGTGTCCGCTCCGGAACTAGTGTCTGGAGTATCAGGAGAGTCGGAGCAGAAGCTCAGGGAGCTCTTTGACCTCGCTGTGGTTGGGCTACTTGATTTGACAAACAAATCCACGTCCATGTGTCCAAATTGCTGTTTGAAGCGTCTTTCTCTTGCAGAGCTCAGCTCCGTGTATCCTGTTTATTGATGAGATCGATGCTATAACACCAAAGAGAGAAATGGCCTCCAAAGACATGGAAAGAAGGATTGTAGCCCAGCTCCTCACCTGCATGGATGGTAGGTAGCTACATGCAAGCAAACGTGCTGGCACGCACGTACGTGGACAAAATTGGCCTGAACAAGAAGCACTTCTGCCAAAACAACGTCTATATAGTATGCAGCGGACCGGAATGACGCTCCTCTTTATATAATCAATTCACGAATCATTTTGTTTTTATGAATAGTGCAATAAATGCAGTTATCGGAGAGCCTTCCTTAGTTGGTTGAATTTCAAGTTGAAAGGGAGATTTTGTCCCCCCCCCCCCCCCCTCTCCTCCCTCACCTCCTGACAGACTTGAACAGCATGTCATTTGCAACGCAAGTGCTGGTCATCGGCGCTACCAATAGGCCCGACTCCCTGGACCCTGCACTGCGTCGGGCCGGACGCTTTGACAGAGAGATATGCCTCGGTATCCCGGACCAACAATCTCGACTCAGGTCGGTGAAGAGCCGTCCAGTGTAAAAGTGGTCAGGAACTTCCGTCTCGGAGCAGTAACTTGCTTCGCCATCTCACACATGGCCAAGTAAATGTGGTGTTTTGTCAGGATTTTGAAGACTTTGTGTCGGAAGCTGAAGATTCCAGAAGGTTTTGACTTTGGCAAGCTGGCTCGCCTCACCCCGGGATACGTGGGTGCGGATCTCACGGCGCTTTGCCACGAAGCGGCCATGAATGCGGTCAACAGGGTTCTCTTGGCGGTCGAAAGGCCAGAGGAAATCAAAAGCGAGGTCCCGGACCACGATCGGCCGCCTGCTACGGAAGCGGCGACAAACGACAGCGGCGAGCAAAAGCGTCCGGCGTGGCCTCCTAAGAACGCAGCAGCGGCTGACGACGAGCATCTGCCGGTAAGGACCTAGCCCCACCGGATGGATATGGTCAAGCTCCATCCGGGACTCGCTTTCTCGCAGGAGGAGCTGCGGCACCTGCTGCGACTGCTCAAGAACGCCAACACCCTAGCAGAGAACGAGCTGAGCGGCCTCTCGATGATCATGTCCGACTTTGAGGCGGCTCTTTCCCACGTGCAGCCTTCGGCCAAGAGGGAGGGCTTTGCCACCGTGCCTGATGTCACCTGGGACGATGTGGGAGCGCTTCATGAAATAAGAGAAGAGCTTACAATGGCCATCTTGGTAAAGCGCTTTGACCTGCATGTATAGATATGTACCTAGTACAGTATATATGTAAATGATGGCATCTAACAGCATACTATGTGTCATGCACGCAGGCTCCAGTGCGCTCCCCTGAGCAGTTCAGGGCTCTCGGGCTGAGTGCGCCATCAGGACTGCTGCTGGCTGGTCCCCCGGGCTGTGGAAAAACCCTTCTCGCTAAGGTTCTCCAAGACACAAACACTAACATGTCACTATTAAGGTTCTCCAAGACGCAAACACGACTAACATGTCAATATTGTGCTACACAGGTCTGTATTATCAATTGGCTTCGAACTATTGTTCTCATAGTCAGCAGTTTGATTGAAATAACACCCCCCCCCCCCCCCATACTTTCTTGTCACCAAGTTTTGTTCTGAATTCATAACGAGTGCAACTCCTATTTGGCAAAATGTGAGAAAACCACGTTTTGCACATTGCCTGTTGTTTGAATGCGTGGTTCCAGGCGGTGGCCAACGAGTCGGGTCTCAACTTCATCTCTGTCAAAGGTCCGGAGCTTCTCAACATGGTGAGTGAGTCACAGAGCACGCGGCTGGATAGATGGGTGTCGCGGCGCAGTACTCCAGACTAGCTTCTTGACTGCACGTTGACATTTAGGATGTAGGACATTTGCTAAGCTGTTGTTACTCTGTGAAAATCCGTCCTTTTGCCCAATTTTTCTGACATGACGCCGATCATAATGTGTACACGTGCGATTACGAAACGACCAGGTCTTTTTGTAGCACGCCATCAGCCAAATACTGAACCGTCACTGCCTGTGTGTGTCCTTTCTTTTTCTTCAGTATGTTGGTGAAAGTGAGCGAGCGGTGAGACAAGTCTTTCAAAGAGGCCGGAATTCTGCTCCTTGCGTCATCTTTTTTGATGAAATTGATGCTTTATGTCCTCGACGTTCAGGCCACGAGGTAAGGACGCGTGTGCTAGGTATTTGCACACCAACGACTTGCCCGTCAAGTCCTTTTGTTTGCCATAACAATAGTATCTGGGTTCAACATGCTATTCTGATTAATAGCTTGCAAACAAACAAAGTCTTTCTTTCAGCACTCTTGAAATGACTTGAGAGAGATATCGGGGCGTGATCGCGCAACCATCAAGCATTTCATTATTGAAACGAAGGCTGGCTATATTGATCACCGTTTTTTTTTCCATGTTCATTTGTGCACGCTAATAGTTGCCTAATAAGTGTGCAGACAAAGACATTTTCCCAAGAAAGCCAGAATCTCACTTTTACTCTCTGAAATATTCAAGTTTGGGGTTTTGAACGTTTTGGTTGACCGAGAGCACTGGAGTTGGTCCGACCCAAAATGAATCCTCAAAATGACAACTTTGCTAATAATTGTGCACACGGTGGTGGAATGCCAAAATCAATCCATCCATCCATTCATCCATCCATTCTCTAGCGCTTCTTCTAAGAAGGTTAGCAAATACTACCCGACTGGTTTCCAATTCTTCCGAGAATCGAAGTTGCATCGTAAAATGAATGGCCGCATCTTTTTACGGTCCGCTTTGAAACTCCTGTTGTTTCCATCCAGTCAGGAGCCAGCGTTCGCGTGGTGAACCAGTTGCTAACAGAAATGGATGGCTTGGAAAGTCGGCGACAAGTCTTTATTATGGCTGCGACCAACAGACCAGGTAATGATCAGACTTTTGGAAAACCCATATTAATCTTTTGTTATATTCATGTATGGCCAGCCCAAAACAGCCTCACCATGCGCCAACCAACCCAGTGGTACTTATTTGTCCAAACGCAGAATGTTTCCGCCCATACTTAGTGCCCATCTGACCAGGGAGAATGGGAGGGCTTTGGGATTTTCCATGGTGCGCTTGAATGCAGCAGTGCGTGTACACCAGCGTAATGACGTCGTCACCTATTCACATTGGCTAAATACATGTTTCTTGGAAGAGAGTGAGACTCCAACGCCCACCGCCAAGACAAACAAAGAAAGTTGATCAAGTGTACTGTACTAATCATGGTGAAGCCTCACAGTTACGAGCAACTTGGATTGGGCAGGGGTGTTACTCCTTGCTTCTGTGGTTGAATAGTTAACATCATTTTTGTTTTACTTCATAAGACGAAATAATTGTTCCTTTTTATCAGATATCATTGATCCTGCCATACTGAGACCGGGTCGTCTAGATAAAACATTGTATGTAGGTTTGCCACCCCCAGCTGACCGACATGCAATTCTGCTTACCATTACAAAGGTAAAGCATATGACTTTTATACTTTGCTTTACATTACATTGACCAGGGCTGTGTAAATGTTTTCGTTTGAGGGCTGCATTCATTAAAAGGCAAGGATTCAAGAATCCGTCAAGCAAACAATATATATTGTTCACAATATTGGTTATTTTGAAAAACTGTTACTGAACAGCTGTCTGTTAAAGCTGATAGAACAAATTGTTGCACTCACAAATAAGGGTCATGCATATATACACATTATAGAAATGATAGAATCATCCTATTGTGTATATATTTTTTTATTTATCCTATAGAATGGAACCAAACCTCAGCTGGACCAAGATGTTAGTCTGGAAGAGATTGCTTATGATGAACGCTGTGACTGCTTCACGTAAGTCTCCAATGGAAATGTCTGCAGTCCTTTTTTTTTTTTTTTTTTTTGCACGCACACGCGCGCGCACACACACACACACACACACACACACACAGGTCCCCAAGTGACTGGCGGATGTTGTAGCAACAAATGTATTATTAAGCCTCTGTTTAGAATATGGCTATTCAGTAATACTGTTATAGCACTCTGATTACATGCTTATTCAGTGTCTACCTGTAGGTCTGTTTTGTTTTTTTTAAATCCTAATTGAATCTATCAATTTGCTACAGAGGTGCTGACCTGACTGCATTAGTGAGGGAAGCATCAGTTAATGCTCTGAAGGCCTACCTGAAGTCCCAGCCTATTCAATCGTCTGGTAACTTCAATTCTATTGTAAAATGTAATTTGTCAAACGAGCTCCTTCAAGCTTTTTATAATTTAGGTACATTTTCATTGACTCTGATTAATGGTAAGACTAAATACCAAAATATTGTATACCTGCAGCCCATATACTGTATTTGTAGTGTTTGTAAGGGGGAAAAGAGGGAACGGGAAAATAAGTGTTAAAAAATGTTCTTTTTGCACAGGCCATACATTCTCCTTTGAACCTGTTGCTGATATCAGAGTGAGCAAAAAGAATGTGGAAGATGCCTTAAGAAAGGTTAAACCATCAGTGTCAAAAAAGGTAAATGATCAAAAGTGGAATTGATAACCCTATCATCCATCCACTTGAATCAACGCTATGATTCATCCTCGTTTGGACTACTTCACCTAAATGAAATTAACAAAAAAAAAGACCATTACAAAGTAGTAAATGCCATCTGACGAGGTATTATTTTGATCCACCTTTACCTAAAGAAATATCATGCAACGTGCAGTGACTCGACACATGTATTTCTTTGCAGGACCAGATGATGTATGAGCAGCTGAAAATTGCCCTGAGAGGATAAGAGCAAGACCAAATAAGGATTCCCAGTAACAATTTACAATTCACCATCATAAAAAAAAAAAGCTCTTTTATTACAATATAGACATTTGTAGCCCTCATTAAATTTCTACATTGGAAAAAAAGTGAAGCAAGTGTTCTTGAATCAGCTGCTATATGTATATTTTCAATCTGTTTTTTTTTTTTTCTTTTGAATTACATTACTAATCAAGCACACTTCAACAACAAAATTTGGATTTCAAATGTTCTCTTCTTGGTGTATACAACTCGTTAATTGCAAATTACAATTTGTAACGTCTTAGAATTCAAATCTCTACATGGGGACCTTTATCTGATATGACATAAAAATGAATTAATTAGATAAAATAACTACAAATCCTGTAATTAATTGTATTATTATTTCTAATCGCCTGACAGCATATGTACACTGTCAAGCTTGAGACAAAGGACAAAAACACTTTAAAACATAATCAATGGCCAATGAAGGCACAAGCGATTTACCACGAACTGCTAGGGTAGCACCAAGCACACTACCATACGGACAATTTTTATTTATTTTTTTACAACTTTTACCAAGTGCATGCCGTACATGTTTTGCTGTAGAGACAGAAAATAACATGGCGGAGAGAGAAAGCAATGTAGTATTCCAATTGGACAGGATTAGAGATTGGCAACGTAAAATGGCCGTTGGTTGGCAACGTAAAATGGCCGTTGGTTGGCAACGTAAAATGGCCGTTGGTGGCTTCACCCCTCCGACGGCAAATGAGCGGCATAGTAGGGGCGGGGCCGATGTGTGGGCGTGGTTTATTCCATTCCGCGGGAAAATCGCTTGTTCTTCTTGTTATCACAACCGCCCGGCCAGGTGGGCTTTCATTAGGCTACGACTCAAGGCTGCTCAAGTTTTCACAGGGCTTATTAATCATGTCGCAGGCTCTGGTAACAGATTTCTTCTCTGGTCGTAAGAAAAGGACGGCCGATTCGCTCAAACCGAGGCGTGCTGCTGCTGCTGCTGCTGCTGCTGCTGGTGGTGGTCGTGGCTCGTCCAAAAGCAGCGCGGTCAAAACAAGAGCAGTCGCCTCTTCCTCTTTAAACGAAGACCTTCTCTCAAAGTCGTCCCCAAGTCAAGTCCGTGATGACCTTCTTCCAATCGTCGACGCGGTAGCAAGTTTACCGAAAGGAGCGTCTGATCTTTTCAAGAAGCCCAAAGATACAGCTCGGATTCCAAAGCGAACCTCTCCAAATGCAGAACTTGGGACGGACGCAGTGTTGGGCTCCACGGAACACAGCGCAGCAAAGAAGCGTCAAATGGAAGTTTGTTCTCTCGACACAATGAAGGTTCAAGGAAAAACGACCAAATTGAGCAGGAAAAAACGTATCCCCGCTCATCCCAACGAACAGGTAGGGTTTTGGTTCCCAGCCAATGTTGTCGCCTCCTTTTTAGCTAAATGTACGACATATGAGCTTGCCACTCCATCTTTCAGGCTCATTGCGGAGAAACGATTACGTCCCATAATCCGCTCCTTGGGAGGCTCAAAAAACAAGCCGATGACCCCGGCACGACTTGTGTTTCGCCATCATCCGTTTCATCCTCCGTTGCTGTGTCAAGGGCAGCTGTGACGCGAGCCAAAGAGCTTGCAGCTAAAGCTAAGAAGGCCAAGGAGAAAGACTCAGAGGATGAAAAGTTACAGAAAGAGCTGCAATTTGAGGAGAGGTGAGCTTGGCATTTTTCTCATCCATGCAGTAACGTTTTCAGTCCAAGATAGAAAAGTCAACTCGCCCTAACCCCCCCCCCCGGCTCACAGGGTTCACCAGCCAGCATACCAGAAGTATCACAACCTAGCCCAGGACACTCCCCCGGGGCTCTCCCTGCCCTACCACTTCAAGGTGCTGGCCGAGATGTTTAGGAACACTGACACGGTGGTCGCCATGCTTTTCAACCGTTTGGAGACTGCCACTTTGGCCAAGATCAAAAAGGGAGTCCAGGACATGATGCACAGGTAAACGTGAGAACACTGGAAGCAGGGACTCGCTCAGGGAGGCATGGCTGTCGCTGGATGCTCGCGTATTTACAATTGTATCTTTTGGTATCTGCAGACGCTTTGAAGAACACCACATTGGCCAAATGAAGACGGTCTTCCCTGAGGCCTACGCCTTCAGGCAGGAAAAGAACATCCCGACATACAACAACTGTATCAAGAAAAGCAGCTACCAGCTGACTGTGGAACCTGTACTTTTCTGTGGTTAGTAAACCTTTCCGTTTCATCTTCCTCGCTTACTGTGGCATGGGTAATTTTGCTCCAAGCCCCCCGTGGCCACTTCATGTCAGTCCACATTGGAAAAGCCAAGGCCATTTTGAGCTGTTGTCGACGCAAGACTTTCTCTCTTGGCGTTTGTGTAAGATAAATGGATTAATAGCCACTCGTTTGTATTTATTTCTTTTGCCACAAGTCGTCTGCTCACGAGATTGTCTAGGCCAGTGGATGCTGATAAATTCATTCAATGGCCATTTATCATTTCTAGGCCAAAAGGAAGGTCGACCCGCATTGACGGCCTCTGATCTTTTGGAGAGACGACGCATCTTCCATCACAAGCTGCTTTCCATTGTCAAACAGCACCACAAGGTCAGTTGGACGTAGTTTTGCTTTGGCAACAAACTGAGGTCTTCAAACCCGATCCCTTCATTTGCAGCTTTTCCTCTCCTCGTTAAAACCTCCACTTTGCGTGCCAGAAGACAAATTGACGCGCTGGCACCCCAACTTTAACGTGGACACGGTCCCAGCTGTGCAAGCAAGCTTACTGCCGCAACCTCCTCACGTGGACAAACTGGCAACTGCACAGGAGGTTTTGGACAAGGCTCAATCTCTCATCACACCCAAGGTCTGGCAAAATAGATTTTCTAGATTATTAACCCATTTTCAGAGGAAATGAAATGGGATTTGTTTTGTTTTTTTCCTCACTCAGATGGAGAAAGCACTGGTTTCTCTGGTTCAGAAGGCAGGAGATAAAAAAGAGACGTCGCCACAAAATGTGACCCGCGAGCAAGCGTCAACTTCACTGTGTATTCCGAATGTCTTGAATGGAGTGTCGCAGTCCTTGTTAAACAGAGCAAGTAGTTTACTTTTGTTGTTGTCGTCGTCGTCGCCGCCGCCGCACCATTGGCACAATAATTATCATGATACTGTGTAGTCGTTTGTTAGCGCACCCTTGTGTGCACCGCCCCCCCCCTCCATGAGTCGGACTCATCTAAAAAGGCTCGTCTCGCTGGGCATGCAACTGATCCAGTCAACCAAAAAAGAAAGTTTTGCGTGCGAGTCTTGTGTGTATTGTTTCAATGGATAAGCTCAACAGTGTGCAAATTTGTGCCGCATGACAGAATTTTCTTCTTTTTCTTCTAGATTAGGGCAAAGGAAGCCCAGAAGCTGCAGGCAGCCATGACTCGAAGTCCATCTCAGGAAGAACGTCTCTCCATGATGTCCCGGCTCGGGGAGCTAGCTCGGATTCTTCGGAATGTTTTTGTGTCTGAAAAAAAACAAGCCTTAAATATGGAAGTCCTTTGTAAGCGGATGGTCACCAGCTCCAGATCAGCTTTCACTTCAGGTTAGTAGCCACCAAAAAGATTTTTGTTTGTGTATCATCTGGAAAGGTGCACTCTGTTCCGCTCTCCTAAACGATATATTCTCACTCTCTCACTCTCTCACTCACTTTAGGTGAAATGGAGAAACACATCCGATTGCTGGCGGAGCTCAACCCCCAGTGGCTCTCCATACATCCAGTCAGGAAGGACTTGTACATTAAATTGAACAAGCACTTGGACCTGAGTGTAATTCTGGACAAATTGACTTGTAACCTTGGCCAAGAGGAGAAATTCTAACTGCAATTTGGTGAGCTCGTCACATGAACTCATTCATTAAGGGCTGCTATGCAAATGTTTAAGGAATCGTGTTTTGGTTCCCTCAATTTATTGTATTGCTTGCAGTGTTTTATACGGGTATACTTGTAGATAATGGATAGTTTTGTGAGCAAGTAATAACGAGCAAAAATTAAAGGAACAAAAACACCTCACCTCAGAAAGATAGCGTTGGACAGGAAGGCGAAGGTTTGGCTCCATTTACTTCGTAATGTATGACACGCGGCGGTCGTGACACTTTTTAGGAGGGTTAAAAACAGCCTCACAAACTCACTTTTGAACACTGTTTAGTTAACTTTGACTATACCTCCATCAATGAATTGTCATTATTCCTTTCAAAAGATTGTATTTATTTTATGGTCAGTACTGAACCAAAGAGAATACGCTGTGCGGGTTCAGTCTGTCAATGCCTTTCAGTTCTGTCAGCTCAATCACCACCATGCAGCCTTGAATTTTGGCGTGTCGTTTCTTCAGGAGTTCACAAGCTGCAAACAGAGTACCTAGAGAAGCATTGAAAACACGTTCAGAATGGCGCCCAGAAAAACATTTGGCTTGGACAGCAAATAAAAGCGCTCACCTCCAGTTGCTAGAAGGTCATCAACAAGCAGTACTTTCTGGCCTGGTGTGACTGCACCCTCTTGGATCTCTGCTTCTGCCTGAAACCGTACCATCAATTGGATGTATACCTAGAACCAAATGCGGTGGAAATGGCCACCGCGGACTGGTCCCGAGTAGACAAAAAAAATTCCCACTACAGCAAAATATATTTATTACCTCAACTTTTTTTTTTTTTTTTTTTTAAATATAGAATACAACTACAGTTTAGAATCGTGCGAAATAAAAGGCGGACTGCATTGCATGACACTGTCTCCCTGCTTCTTGGCGTAGGCAACGAAAGGAGAAATGTGTACTAGTGTCACCAATGACTCATGTTTATTTCCGCTCCTGCAAGATCAGGCCAGGCCAAAGTGAACCTTGTTCACGCGATTAAAACAGATCAAGGGGGGGGGGGTCTTGCATTCACGGCGTTACGAAGGCCAAACTGATACCACTACTATTTCTATTAAAGCAGGAAATGACACATTCGGCAGTGTTTGTAGTGTAATTTCTTGTGCGCTAGTACCTTCCCATACTCCAAATCGTAGGCCACAGACACGATGGCTCCTGGGAGTTTTCCTTTCTTCCTGACCATGACAAAGCCAACTCCCAGCCGCTGGGCAAGAAGTGGCCCAAAGAGGAACCCACGTGCATCCAAACCTACCAGTCAAACACCAAACATAGTATGGCTTTGTACTCTGGCGATATCATCCCGATAACAGTGCGGGCACTACTGTAACTAATACGAATTCGGAGCTACTTTAAAAAAAAAAAAAAAAATTATAATCAATTTGGTTGAGAGACAAAACTTTTGGTAGCCACTACAATAGAACAGAACTCTTGCCAATCAGATTGTCTACATTAGATGGTGATTGAAGTGAGGCTTCTTACCTACAATCAGATCCACCTCCCACTTTTCGTTTTTTACATGCTCTTCAAAGAGGTCAATAACTGCTGTTAAGGCAGTTGGCTCCTTCAGGATGGGACCGATATCTCTGGAGGGGACACACAAATGGATATTTTATATTCATGAGAATCAGTGAGCCACACCAGTATTAGGTCAAATAGCAGTCCAGACTGTGGCATTAAGATTTGCTAGAAAATCACTCCGATCATATTTGAATTATAAGTGAGCGTGCACAAGTATACAGTCATATCTGCGCAAGTTGACAGAAATACGAAAGAATTGAGCAAGTTCAGAATTCTTTTCACCTCAAAACCTGCTTCCGGGTACGCACTCGTGCATTTAATGCCTTATTATTATTATTAGGAGTAATAGCTCAGATGCAGCAAACGTTCTAGGAGTGATCGATCTGTTACCTGAACAAGATGCCCTTCTTAGGAAAGTCTGGAAAGGCATGGATATGCCGACGAAGCAGTTGAATTTGGGATTCTGAGCGTCCTTCCATTGAAGTGACTAGCACTGATCCGCAATGTCCACTTACATGGACTGCTGTTTGCTATACGCTTGTCTTAAGCATACAAACAGTCTAATGACAACCGTCGCACGATCCGAGGCGCGCATGCGTCCTGAATCGCAAACGACGGCAAGAACGCTAGGTCAAAATGTATGTATATATTTTTTGAAATTACAGACACAAAAGACTATAGCTGACCTCCTAGAAACTTGGACAGTTGAAGCAGCATCAATAATAATAATACTAATAATTTTTAAAAAAATGCATAAAAACGAGTAACTAGCATTAAAAAAAAGCATTCTGCTGTAGCGGACCAAAATGAGTTTGACACGCCTGAGCTAGAGGGTGCTAGTAACTTGCAAACTGGAAATGATTTGTAACAGGTGGGGCATCCGTTCAACAATAGTCTGTGGAGACTGTCACAGACGAATACTGCTTCGAGTTGAAAATTGTTGTCATTCCAACAAACTAGTCAAATGAAAACTAAGTTACAGTAAGGATAAATTGGTTCAGGATCATTTGTTTTATATGCTCCACTTGTCTGCGCTCACTGCAGACTTCGAGGACAACAATTTTCAGAGGCGAGGTGACCAACCACCACCAGGCAGCAACTATGAACTATTCCAATATGAACGTCCTTCAGAGGCCCATGAATCACTTTTTCCATCCACATTACTTCGGCTGGGCTCAGTTCCAGCGGAAGACACGCAAGTCAACCTTTTCCTTGCCGGCAGAACCAGCGGAATGAGTCACCTCCCTCTGCTTCGAATCGGCACCGAGGGGCGGCGATATGACAATTAAGGACGCATTTCGAACTCGTGTCCTTCCAAAGTACACTAGCAACGTTACCGGGACGGTTTCCTTTTGAACAACTTGGCAAATGTACAATCATTGGTCTTGAAATATGTGAACATTTGATCGAAACTTCGCAGCCATCAGGGTTTATATTGACCTGCCGGGACATGGATCTTCAAGTGACTGTTTGGCTTATTTACTGCTTTTTTCTGCCGCTCGTTTTGTTAACAGGTAAGCAGTCGAACTTTTGAATGGATGAAAACAGTCAAGACAACAAGTGTGGCATTGTTCTCGTGCAGTACTTTCCAAGCTCCCGAAGCGAAACTGTCGTCATGTCATGTGCCTTTTCTACAGGAACACGTTGAATGTGACATCAACGTTATGTTTGAGGGCGTAACGTTTGTTTAAGAGTTGTGTTCTTTTCAACTACCTCCAACCTTCCCTATCTTTGGAAAACATGTCGGGCACATCTTAACAACACATCGATCAACTTGGTTATGGGCAGATAAGTGCAAATTGTGATGTGTCATAATCCGTAGTTTTGAAAAAGTTTCCATTTCGGTATACGTGTGAGACACCACTTCATTTGACGTGGAATATGAAATGAAATGTCAGGTATTTACCTAGGGATTGACACAAACCATATGTGTGCCCTACACCTGCATTTCAGGATATTTATTGAATTGTAGTTTGTAAGATTTCTGATTGTTAAATACAGACGCCACAGTGTATTTCCGAGCACTCCCCCTTCTCAGTGGCGGTTCTACACTGGATCACTCCCTGGGCGAGACTATTTCCGAGACACCCCCCCCCCCCCCCCCCCCGCAACAAAAAGTCTCATTTATTTCACACGTTCAGACGTTTTTTCTAAGAACAGTGTATACACCAAAAGTTTCGAAGAATGTTCTCGTTATTCACAGGCCAAACCGGTCCGTAAATAGCGGGGATCCGCCGTACCTGTAAATACATTTCCATTCTCCTTGTGCCGTATCAGTTGCAAATATGGTGTTGCTCATTTGTGTTTCTGCAGCTTGTCTTGTGCGCTACAACGTACTCTCCCTGGTCTACTTTGTTTACCTGTTGTTGCTGCCCTGGTTTCTGTGTCCCAACAAACACACCATCAGAGGTAAGAGCGCCCGCCCGTGTGACTGAGAAAAGTCACTTATCGTATGACGAAACGGGCATGGCTCCCTCCACACCATTAGTTTTCTCTTCAACTTGCGTCAAACTAATGGAACATTATTGTTGTTGTCTATCAACGGTTACATAAAAAAGCGCTCACTGTAGATGCATTCATCATGTACGCTCATTTAACCACAGCATTACTCATGGTGCCCCGCCAGGAAGGCTTACTTAGGACCCTGATAGCATCCTTATTCTTCCATTTAATGTCCATGTTGTTTGTGTTTTGTCTTTCAGGACATACCGGCCATTTCATCAGAGCCATATTTTGTACCAGTCTGCTGTTTGTACTCGCTCATGTCTGCTTTCAGACCGTCCTATACACCTATCCTCCTCTAAACATTGCTATTGGTGACAACTGTTCGCACATGGCTACCATAAGCAGACATATCGGAGTGTCCAGGTATGCCGCTTGGTTGGTCCAGCTCATCCCGGGGGATCCCAAGGCTCCAATATGAAATGTGTTCTCCTCAGGCTTCCACTGGAGGATCCTTGGACTGTGTTGCGCCTACTGTGTCCCGACCTGGTGCTGTGTGCTATTTCTTTGTTAACCATCATCCTTTGTAGAAGATTAGTCATGACCCGAGACATACTGGCTGCAGCAAATATTACCACTGTAAGTTGTTATCCTGTGAGATGATCATTTGGGGGGATTTGGTAATGCCAGTAAATAGTAGGCATTGGATGGGCTCAAATTTAGTTTGGGCTTCATGCTGAGCCTTAAATACTGTCCTGTCCCTCACACAGATGCAAGAAGAAGAAGAAGAAGAAGAAGAAGAGGAGGAGGAAGAAGAAGAAGAAGAAGAAGAAGAAGAAGAAGACGAAACAAACGACAAGGCTGAAAGTGAGCAAGAATCAGAGGACGAGGATGACGAAGGATCATTTCCTTGCGACGCCGCTCGGGATCTTTCGACGGCAACCTTGGCCAAGCAGCTGGCTGAGCGTCTGAAGCCGGTGGTCCATAAAGTACTGCTGGACCTTTGGAGAATCTTTGCCGTCAGCCTACTTGCTTTGGCCGGTGGGACCTGCGTTCCAATTTCTTTTAGCCAGTCGAGTTGGCTGTCGCATGGGAGCCATGTGAGTGGACGAATCAAACAAATGTTTTGTGCGCTTTTGCCTTTGTTTCTCTCTAGGAATCGCATTGCCCTCGGCTTTCTCGGCCGTCTACTTCCTGCTTTTCCTGGCTGTCTGCACGTGGTGGGCATGTCACCTTCCAATGAGTCCCCTGGCTTTCAACACACTCTATGTGATGGTGGGCTTCTTCACCGCTGGCCATATTCTTGGTCTCTACCTATACCAGTGTCTTCTGGCCCAGGTTCTCTTTCCACCCCGCAGTCTGTGGGCAAGGTAAGATTACAGCCGTACAGTCATCATTTTCAAGAAGGTAACTGCAGTCAAGTGTATCTTTGGGGACATTATGTGTTTCCGTGCATAAGATGGATTCACTGGTTCGCATGTCTGCCTGCGTGCCTGCCAAAATCAGCAAATGCTCAAACAATGCAGGCAGGCAAGGCGATTTACTCGGATGGGTCGGATGGTGACGTCGTCTTTTCTGTTTTGGGTGGTTTCTCCTAAGGCTCTTTGGTCTGAAGGACATTATCAAACCTGGAAACTGCTCGACACCGTACGACTTCAGCCTCAACATGGAATATGACTGGCCGGTGTATGTTAACCCGGGACTACTGTTCCTTCTCTACGTCATCTCAGCAATGGTTCTGAAGACAGGAGGCCATAGATCACTGAACCAGGTCTCTGTTAACAGTTAACTTGCTTTGTCTTCCCTAACTGCCATTCAAAATGAGTCATTGGACTGTGAGTTTGCAAATCTATCGTTGTCTTGAAACATTGAACCCTTCTTGATTGTTGGGTGAGAGCCTTTGGGTGCTGCTCTTGCCAGACAACGCTTTTCCACACCAGTGAAATTGGAAAGTCACTAACCACAGTCAAACATGATCAAGTCAATGTTGAGCTGTGGTTTTGACATGAATGCTTGCTTGTCTTTGTGGTGGGAGCACATACAGTGAGCGGTAGAAAACCAATTTTGGACTTCAGAACCGAAGCGCAGGAATCATGTTTTTTCGTCTTTCCTTAGGACGAATACAAGCAAGAGCAGGTGAAAAATGCAAACGAGCCAAAGGACGAGACGCTAGAATTGAGCGCGTGGAATCAAAAGAGAGGGGATGACGACTGTGAAGATGACGTACAGGTAGAGTCAAAGTCAAAAAAGTCAAAGTCTGCTTACTTGTCAATCTCTTCACATGCCAAGACACACAAAGAAATCGAAATGACGTTTCCACTATCCCACGGTGACGAGACATAGTACACGATATACATACAAGTAAACAACACAATATTAAAAACAAGAAGGCACAAACAATGAATAATAAGAGGACCGATGATTTGAAGTATATCATTCTATATCGTACTTCCATTCCCCCCCCCCCCCCATTTCTCAGCGCATGCTCTTGTGTGCGGGAACAGAGCCGAGTCCAGGGGGAAGTGTGGCTGAGGAAGGTCGAGCACAAAATGGTATGTTTTCTTCTCATGATAGCCAGTATGTTATGCGCTGGGAATCACACATGAAGGAAATCCCGTGGCGAGCTAACGTGAAGTCGGAACGTGCCATTGGTCTAGCGGGGCCCGTCCCCGGGAGCTCCTGGTTAGCGCGGTGTGAGCTGCTTATGAAGGAAGGGATTGTATCTTTCTGATTTTGCGCTAAGAGTCGGGTGTTTTTTTTCAACAGGTTTTGCTGTCGGCCAGCCGTCCGAAAGCCCCATTTCGATGCTGGCCAAGACAATCATGCAGCAGAGTTACGTTTGCGCTCTGATAGCGATGATGGTAATCATTGATGCAAAGCAATGAACGAGAATACATAGTCCATGACAAAAAGTCAGGATCATCAAATGTCAACACGTGGCTGTCGAATGAACTAAGCAATTGTTACAACATGTCATCTGTTGCTTTTCCAGGTCTGGAGCATCACGTACCACAGCTGGCTGACATTTGTGCTGCTCCTGTGGGCTTGTCTCATCTGGATTCTGCGTGCGAGGTTGAAAAGCAGGCATATACGCCGCGTATACGTACGTTGCGCATGTAGTACGTACCTCAACTCTCTGTACTCGTCTTGTGTTTGTAGACGACGCGCCGCCATGCTTTGCTCTCCGTTCATCATGCTCTACGCGCTGGCACTGTGTTGTCTGCAATACGTTTGGGCCATGGAGCTTGCGCCGGAACTGCCGACCACCGTGGGAAGCATGAGTCTCAGGCAGCTAGGGTTGGATAAAGCCCAGTACCCCTGTCTCAGACTGGGAGCTATGGTATGACCAACAGTTTTGCTCTCTTGAACGACAAAAAAAAGACGTGCTCTTTGGCAATATATCCACTAGAAGGTGCATACATTTCCACACATTTGACTTTTGTGTCATTCTGGTTTTTAAAAAAAAAAAAAAAAAAAAAGGTTTTATTCCAACCCATCTACGTATTTTTCCCTTCAGCTCCTGTTCACGTCAACGTTCTGGCTTTTAGTACGTCAGTCGGTGAAGGAAAAATTCAGCAAGAGTAGGACAACAGCCACACCACTAGAAGAAGTCACTTCAACAGGTTGTGTTTTTAAACTTCAATTGTAATACACGTCAACGTTAAAAAAGACAAAATCAGAAAATGCCATCATTATTGCGCACACTGTGTCATGGCATATGCGGGGGTGGGAAGACCTTATCGCAGTTGTTTTGGGTACTCCATCCAAAATATTACGACTGTGATAACAGACATGGCAAATATCTAGTACATACATTCGAAGAACTGTTCATTTGTACAAATAATTCCGACTTTGTATTTCATACTGCGTGCGGGCCAAAAAAGGTCCTTTGCATGACACCAAAGATGTCTCTTTTACCTGTCAAGGGATGGATTCCACAAACCAATCCCTGCCAAAGGTCCTGGGAGGCTTGGTGCTAAGTTTCTATGCCAAGTATTGGATCTATGTGTGTGCTGGGATGTTCCTCATGGTCTCTTTTGTGGGAAAACTTGTTGGCTACAAGCTGGTCTACATGCTGCTTTTCCTCCTCTGCCTCTGTATATATCAGGTGAGAATAGAAAAACAAGCTCCTACTAGCACTATGAAATGACTTGCTTGTGATATTAGCTTCAATAATATTCAGGGTCCTATAGACCAACATTAGCACAATGACAAGAGTGTTTGGAAGATCACCTTCTGTCACCGCTTGCTGGTTTGATTCCGGTCTAATCACCGTCTGCCGTATTTCATCAAATCACCAAAGCCTGCTTTGTAAAATCCACAAAATATGTTTATTTCTTGTTCTTGCCACCTCTGTGGCCCCCTCCCAAATGATCTTAACCCGTCTCATGGTCTCTCCATTTCTAAGCTCTACTACTCTATCTGGAGGCGTCTATTGAAGCTCTTCTGGTGGCTGGTCGTGGCCTACACCATGTTGGTATTGATCTCCATCTACACGTTCCAGTTTGAAGACTTCCCTGGTTATTGGAAGAATTTGACCGGACTCACCGAACAACAGTATGCTCTTCTGTAGCGTCTTGTTATTTTTCCAAAGTGGTCCATCCAATCGAGTCCGCCTTTGTCTCCGAAGGCTCACAGCCATCGGTCTGGAGACCTTTGCCCTCTCCGAGCTCTTCACCAGTATTATGACCCCCGGATTCTTCTTGCTGGCCTGTATTCTGCAGTTGCACTATTTCCACAAGCCCTTTATGAGAATTACTGACCCCGAACACGTGACACTGATTCACCGGTAAGTCCGCTGGTACATTTTTGACTTTAGGTATTGGGCCGGTGTGACTTTTGCTACTTTTTGTACTTGGAATTGTTTTCTCCCTCCCTCCCTCCCTCCCTCCCTCCCTCCCTCCCTCCCGGCCCTCCCTCCCTCCAGGAAAAGCAGCTGCGAGCAGACCCCGTTAACCGCTATTGTCGATGAATCGGAAGATAAAGGTACGTGCTGTAAAGCACTTCCTCTACTTCACCTACGATACAAGAATGACTTTCCAAAAAGTTTGATGAATGTTATGGCGACCTGTTTCCTTTTCTTTTCAGTGGACTTCATGCCCAGTAAATGGGCTCTGGTGGTTGACAGGCTACTGGTCCTGTTGGACAAGTTCTCGGACATTCTCAACAAAGCTCAGGTCTTTCTCTGGACTCTTCTGGACCTTCACATCACTAAGATGGTGGCACTCTACACTGTGTGGGTTGCGCTTGAGGAGGTAAATAGATGCATCAAAGCTGAAATCACGTTATTTGTTCTCCACACAAGATTGGCAATGATCTTCACCCAACAACAAAACAATATACGTACGTACTAGCTACTTTGACTCCACTCGTAACCGTATGCTGGGAGGTGCTTCTGATTGAAATGATCAGCTGGCCGGGATAGGCACCTCATCTAAGCGCAGAGCAGAGCAGAGAAGAGCAGGGCAGTGTAATGAATTGAAGCTTCACGCGAGACAGCCACAATGTGCATTTGAGGAATCCCCACCTTTTTTGTGCTTTTTGTAGCCATCGGTGTTTAACCTGGTCCTGGTGACGCTGTGGTCTTTGGCCATGCCATTCAGTGGCTTCCGACCCATGGCTTCCAGCCTGTCCACGATCTGGGTGTGCGTCATCATCATGTGTAAAATGTTGTACCAGCTTAGCGTCGTCAGCCCGACCCAGTACTCCAACAACTGCAGCCTGGTAAGAATTGCGCAAACGGCCAGACTCGGCAAGTCGCTGTCGATAGGTGGCTGTGATGATTGCTTCGTGGTCTGGGGCTCTGTGAGCGCTTCGGGGGGTGTGTGGTTTGTCTTGGGCTCCAGCGCACCCCGAGGCCCTTTTCAGCTTGCGAGCTACTTCCCAGTCACAATGATCTGCCTACAACAAACAGCCACTTCTATTTCTTCTATCTTTGCAGCCGTTCACGTATTCCATTTGTCTTTCTTTCTCTTTTGCCATTAGCCGCTTGTGAACGAGACCAACCTTTTACCAAGGGAAATCCTGAATTCGTCCTTGTACAAGGCACCGGTGGACCCGGCCGACTGGTTTGGCATCAGGAAGGAAGCGAGTGTACTGGCCTATAGCAAGGTATATACTCTATGTCGTTGCAGCACTGTATGCAAGCAGCAGACGGGTCTGAATAACGACCCTTTGACGTGTTTCTCCAGAAGCATTTAGCCGTGCTGCTGTTGCTGGTGTTTGAGGCCACAGTGTATCGCCACCAGGCCCACTACTATCGTCAGCTGGGACAAGCCCCCTCCAAAGTACCTGCTCTGTTCCCAGACGCCACGAGGGATACTTTAGACCAAGGCCTTCTAGCCTGCTTCAAGTACCTGCTCAACTACGCCTTCTACAAGTTTGGATTAGAGGTGAAAGCACCGTGTGATTTATTTGGTCAAATGCGGGTCTTGCTCTTATTTGTTAAGACAGTTGAATTACGAGACACATTTTCTTATCGTCTATCCCAGATAAAAACAAGTCCACTGTGTTTTTCTCTGAAGATCGTCTATCCCAGAGACAACACCCCCCCCCCCCCAAAACAAGTCAACTATGTTTTTGTCTAAAGATCTGCTTCCTGATGACTGTGAACGTGATCGGCCAACGGATGAACCTCTTGGTTATAATCCACGGTTGTTGGTTGGTGGCCATCTTGGTGAGACGACGTCGGGCGGCCATTGCGAGGATATGGCCAAAATATTGTGTCTTTCTGGCCATCTTCACCATTTATCAATATGTTCTATGTGTGGGTATACCACCTGCTCTGTGTAAAGGTGAGACTTGATCAGGATAATATTACTACTTTTGAATGTATTTTCCTCAAAAGTACTACTACAAGTGACATCCAAACCAACATGCCTTTAAAAACGGCCACTTTTAATGAGGCATAGGGCCACGTACCCCTCCCTCCCTTCCTATCGCTCTCTCTCTGTCTGTCTCTCTGTCTGTCTCTCTCTCTCTCTCGCTCTCTCTCGCTCTCTCTCTCCCTTTCTCCCTCCATGCCATCCCACCACTGTTATATTTTCTTTCATCTTCATCATCTGCATTTTGTCTCTTTGTTTTCCTTGTAGATTACCCATGGCGGTGGAACACCCCGCTTCTGATGAACTCTGCTCTTATCAAATGGCTTTTTCTGCCAGACTTCTACACTGCGCCCAACTCCAAAAACCTCATAGGTTGCTTGACGTTGACTGGATTTTGTATCTATGATTTTTGCTTTTTTTCCCTCTCTCTCCTTTGTTATCCTAATGGCTTCTGTCTCTTCCACAGTGGATTTTATGCTTCTGATTTGCGCATCCCAGCAGTGGAAAGTATTTAAACGCGAGCAGTGTGAGGAGTGGGTGCGTCTGGCTGGAGACAATACAGACAACCCTGAACCAATGAAAGGTGGCCAGCTTAATCCTGTGCCCAACTTTGTCAACTGCAGGTAAATGGGATTGTTCGAAGGAGAGCTGCTTTCTTCTGGTTTAGATGGCTAGGTTTCAACGTGACGTCACGTTTCAGGCCTAGGACAAAGCCCCAGTCCGGAATATTTCTTGTGCTCTGCAGTCAGGAGTCGAAACGATTTGTTTGCGGCTGTCCAACTCAAGCCCTTGTAGTTGTGCTTATCTACCATGGTTTGTGACAAAATCTTGCTAGAAGAACAATTGTCTATCATAGGAATACCTTGCCACCAAAAACTGACTGCCATTTTGACTGTTTGCGCTTTTTGTCCTGGCTACTTTTGCTGTATGAGTAACACTCTCTGTCTCTGTATCTCTCTGTCTCTCTCCGTCTCTCTCTGTCTGTCTGTCTGTCTCTCTCTCTCTCTCCCCCCCCCCCCCCCCCCCCCGTTTTCAGGAGTTACCTGGACATGGCTAAGGTTTTGGTTTTCCGCCACTTATTCTGGTTTGTATTGTCAGTGGTCTTCATGACCGGAGCGACTCGGGTCTCTGTGTTTGGATTGGGATACCTTCTCGCTTGTTTTTTTTTCTTGCTCTTTGGGACCCAACTCTTAGTCCAAGCCTCCAGGACGCGCCTTGCCATGTGGGACTGTCTCATCATCTATAATGTGACAGTCATCATATCCAAAAATATTTTATCAGTAAGTACGGAATCGGCTTTTGTGGTGGAGAGTGTGACCGCGTTGTGACTTTTTTTTGCTAGCACGTAACGGCGTTCAGAGTCGCTCACGGGCTGCATACCAAA
This sequence comes from Syngnathus typhle, assembly GCF_033458585.1. Classification (NCBI taxonomy): domain Eukaryota; kingdom Metazoa; phylum Chordata; class Actinopteri; order Syngnathiformes; family Syngnathidae; genus Syngnathus; species Syngnathus typhle. The sequence continues at coordinate 1,063,134 of NC_083745.1, forward strand.
CCGCTTGCACCTGTATCACTTTACGACATTGCTTCTTCTCTTTGATTGAATGCTGATTTGATTTGATTTGTATTTGATTTGGATTGATGTATGTCTTTGTTCCAGATTCTGGCATGCGTGTTTGTTATTGAGATGCAAAAGGGCTTTTGTTGGATGATCCAACTCTTCAGTTTAGTCTGCACAGTCAAGGGATACTACGATCGTAAGTGTCATCGTTATTGTGTTCATGAGTGACAAGTATTATTGCATTATGACCAATCATTTACACTGCATGGTCAAGCGCAAGACTGAGCCATGTGACTGAAAATTGCCATCGTAGCAAACCTATTTGATATTGGTGGATATCAATATACTACTCTATATTGATTTTTATTTACAATGATTAAGCATTTTCATACTGTATTTTGGAGTTTTCCCAAAAAGATCTGGGGAAAAAAAAAAGAAAAATATCAAAAGAAAAATATTTCTCTCCATCAAACTGCAAAAACAAATGGAAATAACAACAGACAAGGCTAAATTGATGTCTGGGATGCAGGTGCTCGCCTTGGAGCCTCGCCTTCAGGATAATGATTCTTACGTAGTAAATCCATGGTGTTCATGTAGGTAAATACCTACTGTGCTGTTCTGTGTCTTGACAGCAAACTTAGTTAGTGATAAGAAGTGCAGCCTCCCTATCGAGGAAGCTGGAATCATCTGGGACAGCATTTGTTTTCTCTTCCTGCTGCTGCAGAGACGGGTCTTCCTCAGTTTCTATTTCTTCCATGTTGTAGCGGAATTGGAGGCATTTGGCAAACAAGCCTCAAGGTAAGCGCTCCCAATATACACAACAGAATCAATGCTGATTGGCCTTTGCTCTTTTGGGACAAGAAAATCCTGTGAAATGATTTTTGCCCTCTTTTTGCATGCTTGTTAAGTTTGTGTCTGCACACATACACATGCCAAAAGGGCAATGTGACAAGAGCTCATTTGTTTCAAGAAAATGAGCCAGTCAGCCGCCGGCATGCTTTTATTACCGTGTCACCTCCGTGTGAACGTTTACATCATTCGTTGTCGTCAACTGTTTTCACCCTTCCATTCTTAATGGCAATGACGTCTTGCTCGTGTTTTCTTCTCTGAATGCCAGGGGGTTTGAGCTCTTCAAAGCCACTATCATGAAGAACATCAAATCGCACCAACAGGCCGAGATGAAATCCTTATCGCAGCTCAAGAGATCGTAAGTGTTCCGAGATCAGGGTTTGGCCACATAACATAGATAGTACTTCATTTACGTCCGAATCGTTTGGTCGCTCTTGTGAATTGGTGTATGTTCCGTACCGCAGCTTGCATTTCTTTTGAATCTTTCTTTTTGGATTTTTCTTTTGAAAAACTCTTGAATCTTTGGGCATCGATGGAATAACCGAAAAAAAAATCTTCTCATCTCTTTTCTTTTTGTTATCTGCCAGAATGCAAAGAATTCGCTCTAAACAGCAGAGGTGCAGAGATGGCCCTAAAGTTAGTGACGAAGACAACCAGAGTCCGAGTGCTGGTAGGAAACTTACAGACGAAACCACTTTGCTGGTGATATACTACGTGCGTGTGAATATCTGTGGGTGCTTATGCGTGTTTCGAAGAAACGAAGACGGAGAGAAAGAACGGAAGCTGGTCTCAATCGTGGCTCGACCACGCAACAGGTCTGAGAAACGCCATTCGGTTGTCCTATTTGCACTCGCGTCGTTAGGAAGACAAAAGTCGTATGTCATTCCTTTCCCACAGTGCTGCATTCAGGGTGGTACTACCTTTTTGAATCGGACAGTGAGGGCGAATGTGAAGTGCTGTCAGAGGAGCCGAAGCCTCCGAAACAGACCGCCTATCAGGTCAGGCACAGAAATAATCGCCAAAGCCCTCGGGTGCTGGCAGCGGTTGCAGCTTGGGACCCAATAACTTCAAATAGTCAGCAAAATGGACGCTGCTCTTGTAAGTCATCTTGTCTCGGCCCCGTGTCGCAATGCTTCGTTGATTTGCTTTCCCAGTTGGCTTATCAGGCGTGGGGGAACAATGTGAAAAGAGCTCTCAAAGAACATCAGCGAAAGCGAAGGTCGCAGCGAAGACGTGAACCGGTCGAGGACGAGAGTGGCACACCGCACACTTGGCCAGAGGAATCTTGCTCCGTGACAGGTACAGAGGCATTTGCGGGATGTAGAGGGCCGCCATGTTGAATATTGTCTGGCCGAAGGCCTCGCAAGGGTCGCTCGGCAAGGCTGCAGCCAATCCGGAGGCGTCTGGCCGTGCTTTCTACAAGAAGACAAAGCGAATGAACGAACACCGCGACATCACGAACCAATGACAACCATGTCCCTTTCTGTAGGCTCCGAGGACAATGACGTGTTTGAAGATCCCCAAATGAAGGAGCCGGAGGAGTCTGGTAAGTTCCTGTTTTCCTGGCGAGCCTCCTGATTGTTGTTGCTGCTGCTGCTGCTGCCGCCAGGACTGAGTAGTTGGCGGGGATGCTGACGAATGTTCCTGCAGGGAATTCTGTCACTTTTCACTGCTCTCGTGGGCAATGTCGCATGTATTTAAAAAAGAAAAGGAAGAGAGAAAAAAAAAAAAGAGCCCCGAGGTGAGAACCTGAGCGAGCGGTACAGTCTGCCTTTGGCCCGATGTCAGCTGAGCTGAGCTGGGATAGGCTCCAGCACCCCCTTTGCGCCCTGAACCCAAGCAGTGGTGTTTTGAAAATGGTAGCGTTGTCATTTTGGCTATGGAATTGTCTCCCACAGGTCGCGGAGAGATTGTTCAGAGGATCTTGGATATCGTGCGTTTCTTATGGGCCATAGTACTGGCGATCATGGATGGATTGACCCAGTGGCTCAACCTGCTGACTAAGCAGTATAGGGAAACATCGGCCGTGCTGTGCAACGAACGCTACTTCTTCATACACAAGATAGAACAAGTAAACACACCGCATCTCATAGTTAAAGTTAAAAGTTGAAGTCACAATGATCGTCACACACACATCTAGGTACCGTAATAAGATGTCCCGGACTGAAACACTTGTGTTGGCAGCCTCCTCGCACAGCAGCAGGCTCCATGGGTGACCATTCTCAAGGCGCTGAGAGCCCACCACTATACTACGGGACACCGACTGAGAGCAATCAATACCGGTTAGTGCAAAGAAAAAAAAAAAAAAAGAATTCTTGCAATGATGGTCAATTTCCCCTGAAAGTTAACAGTGGATCCTAGCAAACCAATGTGTGCTTGATGTTTGTAGTCTTTTGGAGGAGACACAGATTGCGGAGGACTCGGCCCCTCCCAGAGCCAGACTCGACAGCACGGCAAAGCTCTTGAGCCCAGAACTCACGCTTGGAAGCCACTTGACAGCTGAGAGCCCATTCGGACAACAGCGCAGACACTCCCGAACAGCCAGCGAAGTGCTGGGAGACAGGTACGCAGCCGACAGACAAGATTTACAAAGATGAAAGGTGTTTGCTTGTGACATACTCTTTTGCCTCCTCCTTGAGTACACAGCCGACAGACATTTACAGATAAAAGGTGTTTGTTGGTGACGTTCTCTTTTGCCTCCTTAGGGACTTCTTGATCCAAGAGCTGGAAGAAAGCACGGTGTTCTACAACAGGCAAAACCGCACGCTGAAGCTCTTGTTTGCCACACACAATGTGTTGGCGGCCAACTCTGAGCTGGTGTGTTATTTGATCATCATCTTGAATCACGTGGTCAGCGCCTCTGTGATATCGCTGGTATTGCCCATAAGCGTCTTTCTGTGGGCTATGCTGACTGTGCCCAAACCCAGCAAAACCTTTTGGATGACAGCCATTATCTACACTGAGGTAGGTCCCGTTTGACTCCAATCTGGATCCGAAATCCTCAGTCCCCTTGGGTCTTCATCGATATTTCAGTATACATAGGACGTGCGCTTGTTGTTTGGAATCCACCACTTCGGTAGTGTGCATTTTAGCCGGCAAGTGACGCAGAAGAATTGGACCGTTTCATAAGAAAGAGGGCTTTTGTTTGGAGGCATAAAGGCCCAAAATGAAGGGAAGGGGTGCACCGACCAGGAAAGTCACCAATTGAGGCCTCGTGCCAATGAATGGCTCTTTTCTATGTTGTCGCCCTCCAGGTGATGGTGGTGATCAAATACCTTTTTCAGTTTGGATTTTTTCCCTGGAACAGTGATTACGAGATGACTTTAAACCAAGACAAGCCTTTCTTTCTACCGCGCATCCTCGGCGTGGAGAAAACTGACACTTACATAAGATACGACCTCCTCCAGCTGCTGGCTCTCTTCTTCCATAGATCTTTGCTCATGGTGAGTTGTTGATTGGATTTCTCCCGCAGGAGGTCAACGTGTAGCCTTTCGTGGCTGAACTGATGCAGTGAGCTCAGCGCGTGTAGTTTCGAGCGTGCGCACGATGCCGCCGCGTCGTTCGTGCGCTTGCGATGCGTTGCGACGTGGTACGTCACGATGCGTATATACCTATGTGTACGCAGCGTTATGGCTTGTGGGACCACAAAGACCCCTTGGTGGAAGAAAGTAGTAACTCATCAGGTCATGGCAAGGAAGGAAAAGGCAAAAACACAGACGGAACGCTAAACTCGGTGTCGAGCACAGAAAAGCTCAACCTGGAACAACGTGCAAAGGTATGCGTGTCTAAATACGTAGTAGGAGCAACTCAAACTCTGACGAGCATCGGCCATTTGATCGACTCGTTTTCTGTCCGTCAGCTCTTTCCAGCTGACTCAGCAGCATCCCTGGACACACAGGAACACGTGTGCGGGTGGAATCCTTCCACAGGTGTGAAGAAGGAGCAAATGAGCGGGAGCAACAAAGAGGTCTTTGAGGAAATGACGCGGAAAAAGAGCGGGCTCCACTTACGCAAGAAGCCCAGAGAGCTTCGAGGTCAGCGGCGCACTCGTCCACTCGGCACAAACACTTGGACACGTTCCCTTTCAATGACTGCGTGAATTGTGGCTTGTGCCGAACAATTGTCAATTGATGCTTGTCCAGAGAACCATGCAGAGTAATAGCATCGTTACTTCAAGGAGGCCAATTGTTTACAATATACTTTTCTTTCTCACTTAACGGACTTGAGTTGATCTTAGGCTACTTGGACAGAACCAAAGTCAATGTTGGTCTCTTTCCAGCGAAGGCCGCCACTGAAAGCGCAGCTCCCCCCAACAAAGAGCTTAGGACGAGAAAGAAGAAAGGCAAAAGGAAAGAAGCAGCCGGCAATCGGATACGGGCTGTCGGACGCAAGCTCAAACAAGTCTTTCTCTCCGGGTCAGTTCACCGGTCGCTTTTTTCTTCCTCTCATTCAATCGCGCTTGAATTTAGCCAGCGAGCGAAAGTAGGTGAGACGAAGGCAAAATGACGCTGTTGCTCCTCTGAACACGTGAGACTATTGGGATGCAGCCCAAAATCGAACTTTCCTGTCTCCCTGGACAGGATTCGGGGACTTTACCGACCCGTCGGGGCTTTCTTCCTGGATACTCTCCGAGCCGATTATCGTGTCGGCGCTGACGTCTACGCGCTCATGTTCTTGACCGATGTCATCGACTTCATCATCATCGTCTTTGGATTTTGGGCTTTCGGGGTGAGCGTTGCTTTCAGAGACATTCAATATGGGAAGTATTCTCGTTTGATTTGGAGTGCAGCGAGCGAGCGAGCGAGCGGTGTGTAAGGACAAGACATGTAGTCCCTTAATCCCTTAGTTGCATTTTGTCTGTTAGAAACACAGCGCAGCAGCTGACATTGCCTCCAGCTTGTCAGAGGACCAAGTTCCTGAAGCCTTTCTGGTGATGCTCCTCATCCAGTTCACCACCATGATCATCGACAGAGCTTTGTACCTGCGGAAGGCCGTCCTGGGGAAGCTCATTTTCCAGGTTGGCAAGCCCTGCTTGGATTCTGAACAAGTCAAGAGACTCTGCACAATTCTCTGGCGGGCAATTACACTTCTACCAGACGGGTGTGAATACGATTGGCAGATGAATGTTCTTTAAAAGTGGATGTGTATGTCGACAGCCAGCCCCTCTTGCTCCTGCCCTGCCATGCCATGTCAGCAGCGTGAGGTCTCAAAGCGCGCTCCCAGTACAGCCCATTGACCATTGTCTCTTCTCCAAGGTTGTTCTCGTCCTGGGGATACACCTGTGGATGTTCTTTATCCTCCCTGCTGTCACTGAAGGGTCCGTTTTTGTCTTTGTTATTCCGTGACTTTCCCAATGGCTGTGGCAGTGGCCCTTACCGCCTTTTCTATTTTTAGGAGATTCAATCAGAACTTTGTGGCCCAGCTGTGGTACTTTGTCAAGTGTATTTACTTTGCCCTGTCAGCGTACCAGATCCGTTGCGGCTACCCGACTCGTATTCTTGGCAACTTCCTGACTAAAAACTACAGCCACCTCAACTTGTTTCTCTTTCAAGGGTATGAACAATTGGAGCTCATTTTTTCAAGTCCGAGTGTTTTGTGGAAAACAGTTGACGGTGTGCGCCATGTGTGTTGGCGCGCAGTTTTCGTCTGGTCCCTTTCCTTGTAGAGTTGCGGGCGGTAATGGACTGGGTTTGGACGGACACCACTCTGTCTCTGTCCGATTGGATGTGCGTGGAGGACATTTACGCCAACATTTTCATCATCAAATGCAGGCGTGAGACTGAAAAGGTAAGAACCTCGGGGAGCCTTTCTGGATATTCGTATGCCTCCTCTTTTCGAAATGCCGTGAAAGAGAGCAGGCGAGGTGGCCTCGAGATTCCAAAATGGGCTAGCTGGCCGTTGATGGGAGGGCATGGTTTGAAAATGTCCACACTAGCAAATCTGGATTGTCATATTGATCTTCTGTTTTCTAACGATTGAGAGAAAGCATCATAGAGCTTGAGCAATGTCTTGACATATATGTTGTCCAGAAATATCCCCAGCCCAAAGGACAAAAGAAAAAGAGGATGGTGAAATACGGAATGGGCGGACTCATCATCATCTTCTTGGTGTGCATCATCTGGTTTCCGCTGCTCTTCATTTCATTGGTCAGGTCCGTGGTGGGTGTCGTCAACCACCCCATTGACGTGACTGTCACCGTCAAGCTCGGAGGCTACGAGGTAATCGCTCGCCGTGGCTATTCGTTCAACAATGGTGCAATATGTTCATGCTGCAATCTTGACGTACGTACCCTGTTTCCATCCACCTTATGTCATCTTTTAATTCTGTTTGATTTGATTCGGTTCTGTTTGATTTGCAAATATGTTGTGTTGCTTTCTGAACACGTCTGATTTGTTTGAGTTTTGTTTATACCATGGCGCATTGTTTTTTGTTTGCGCAGCCTCTCTTCACCATGAGTGTCCAGCAGCAGTCCATCAAACCCTTGACAGAGGTGGAATACGAAAACCTCACCAAGAAGTTTGGGAACAATGCGGTGGGTTGCGATCGGCGTCCTTCTGCTCTCTGTGCTCCACTGATGCGGAGTGCGTTGCGCACACTCTTCTGAAACTAAAAGCAGCATTTGCGAGGCGGGAGTGGCGAAAGAAAGAGAAACGACTGACTCGGTCGGCCGCTTTTCATTTGTCTTGTAGGTGGCTATGCAGTTCATTTCTCTGTACGGCTACGAGGACGTGGTGACGGCCACCATTGAAGGCAGTTCGGGCTCAGTGTGGAGGATAAGCCCCCCGAGCAGACAGGAAGTCATAAAAGAACTGATGGGAAGCCCCGCTGACCTAACGTTGCGTCTGGCGTGGAATTTCCAAAGGTCCAAACTCTTCTTCTTCTTACAAAGCATTCAACTTGATTTTGACAATCTGTCTTTCTCAAACAAAGAGGATTGGAATCATGCTCACATCTTTGCCGCGGCCATTGACTTGACTTGACGTTACAATTACAAATGGTCTTGTCCTTTAATGACCCTGAGAATGGCAAGCATTTTTCTTGCCGCCTCACCTTTCTTTGCGGCCAGCCAACCCTAAGACCGAACCGCTTGCTAATCTCAAACAGGGACCTGGGAAAAGGAGGGACCGTGGAGCACACGTTTGACAAACATTCAATCGACCTGGAACCGGGGAACCCCGTAAGAGCTGACCTGGCTTCTCTTCTGCTCGGCAATCACACAGAGCCGGTGTAAGTTTGCAGAGACGACCAGAACGTTTGGAGTCGGTCGATTGACTGGCAACTTGTCTTCTTTCCAGGCACGTTCCAAATATGTTTCCAAATTACATCCGGGCGCCCACCGGAGCAGAGGCCAAACCCGCCAGTCAACTATACGAAGGTCACAACAAGCGCAATATATTTGCGTTCTCTCCATACGCTCAATCAAATCACACCTCCAGGGACATACGCTGCAAGGTGGAGTGCCATCCACACGCTTTTCTTGTTTGTTTTAGGAAATGAAGAAGGCTTCCAGAATATCACCCTGTCGCTGAAGAGTGACAATTCACTCGACTCCAGTGGCAAACAGGAATGGTGGGACATTGCCATCGGAGGCTGCGACCCTTCCGCGTGCGGCCTCCTGTCCATGATCATATTCAACGACAAAGTCAGTCCGCCCAGTCTTGGCTTCCTGGCTGGATATGGGTGAGGGAATTAGATGGTGATGATGATGAGCAAAATATACATCATTGATCCGCTGCTGAGCCGCTCTCGCTCTCACTCGAGGTGTCCATTAACATTCAAAGTCAAGTCAAAGTCTGCTTTATTGTCAATTTCTTCACATGCCAAGACACACAAAGAAATTGAAATGACGTTCCCACTATCCCACGGTGACGAGACATAGTACACAATGTACAAATACAAGTAAACAACACAAAAGAATAAAAACAAGAAGGCACAAACAATGAATAAATAAGAGTGATGAATAAATAAATAAACAAACAACATCATAAATAAGAGGAGCAAAAATGGAGCAAGTGTGCATACAGCAGACAGTCAGAATATAGCGCAAGAGTACAGGACGCTACGCAGAAGGGGGGAGAGAGTTTGGTACGGATCGTTGATTTTGTTTTGCTTCCATGTTATCTTTCTAGAATCATGGGTTTGTACGTCTCCGTGGTCTTGGTCATTGGAAAGTTTGTCCGAGGCTTCTTCAGTGAGATCTCTCACTCCATCATGTTTGAGGAGCTCCCGTGCGTCGACCGTATACTGAAGCTTTGTGTGGACATATTCCTGGTCAGTCTCTGGTCTTTCTAGTACACTGGCAAAGAAAAGCCATTCATTCTCCTCTATGCTAATCCATTTTATGGAAACAATTCAGGTGCGTGAAACTGGAGAGCTGGAGCTGGAAGAGGAGCTTTATTCCAAACTCATCTTCCTTTATCGATCACCGGAAACCATGATTAAATGGACCAGGGACGTCCGTGGCCGAGACTGACGCTAACTGAAATGGACAGGAATACAAAGCGTCTCTCTTATCAGGTCTATGTTTACAAAATGTTTTTTTCAAAGTGCCCAGTGTAATGTCGTCCATATCGAAAGTGCCTTTTTCCCCCAAAATTATTTATTAGTGGTGAACGGCTACGCCTGAAACTCTAAGGAGCCCTTTGAGTGAGTCGGCACTTTGTTCTTTTGATATACAATCCCTGACAGAAGTTCTGTCGCTTATCCACGTCAAAGGAACAAAAGCTGACTTTAAATTCATCCATTGGTTATAGAAATGACTCATATGACAGCTGAAACTCTTCAGAATGAGATGTAATGTATAAAAATAAATGTGCTGCTTGACTGCAGGAGTACGGGTCATTTAATGAACACAGAATAGTCCGTTTTTGGTAAGACAAAGGTTTTGCACGCCATCCTGTGCTCACCAATTGATGGCTGTGTATAAAAAGAAGCCCAGCATTCCAGTCCAGACCTTCACTTGAACTGCAACTTGACCTCTGACAACATGCCAAAACTCCACCCTGAGGTGACTAAACACTCGTTTTGGACAAGGCCAGGTCCGGCAAGACAACTGCCCGGCGGAAGGAAGGAAGGAAGGAAGGAAAATCCAAAGCCTGTCTCGCTCCACCGGGCCTGCTCACAGAGTTTGTAGGACTCTATCTCGAAATGGCCTGCCTCCATGGTCCAATTGGTGGCCAGAAGCCAGTGCTAAACAAAAGGCTGTTAGAAAAAACGTGTGGCATTTGTCAAGGCCCACAACCTGCTAGAAAATGGCACAAGGCGGATTCCCCAGATACATTTTCAGTTGAATTACACCACAGCCATTTTAGGGTTTTAAAATCCTTTGGCCTGTTATGCTAAACTCTACGACACAGGCGAACTAGTAGTGGACGAAGCCATCCTGTAGGTGGCGGTAATACATCGCCAAGGTATCTAATCCGCTGTTTAAACCTGGAAGAAGAAAAAGCGGCGCTGGCGGTCGTAAAAGCAGCAGAAGAAGAAGAAGAAGCAGCAGAAGCAACAACAACAACAGCAGCAGCAGCAGCAGAAGAAGAAGAAGAAGAAGAAGGAGACGCAGTCGTTTAACAACGCTAAAGTTTGATTTTTCAGTGCAATGTCCTTGTTTCGGGTAAACAGGTAGGAAATACTGGCCACTAACTGAAAGTGTTTGTGCAGCTTTCTCGTTTGAGCAAACTTCAGGAGCTCTTCGTGACATATCGATGCAATGAATGTAAATGTACCACGTGAAACGTCTCGTGTTTCATTTCGGCTCGAAATTGAAATGAAGAATTGTTAGCTATTAGTTAAATATTTTTAAATCAACAGGTATCTTGGAGACGATGAAGATGGAAGCATTTCGAAGGAGTCCCGAGCTCAGGTGTTTCTTTCAAAACTACATCTGAAGGCACAAGAGAATCAGAAGCAACGTTTCGCAGAGTGTTCTGAAACAGGTCATCAAACGAAAAGAGAGGCCTATAATGACAGCAGCCAAGAAAGCCAAAGATGCAAAAAGAGGAAATCCAAGGCCGTTTCGGACAATATCCATTCTGTGGAGGATGAAGTGAAGAGAAGAAAGAAAGTTGAGATGAAGAACCAAAAGAATAGCCACTCAGGTGTGTGTGTGTGTGCGTGTGCGCGCGCGCGTGTTTTTTTATACACTCAACATTTTCTGTACCTTTTCGAATAACACAATAATTCTCCATATGTTGATAGACTGTGAATTTAATAGACTTCGGGAGCCTGGTGTCGTCAGCAGCTATGGAGAGGTTGATAAGACGCCAGATGATGACATCCCAAATCCCAGCTCAAAGATGCCTTCTACTCCATCTGGTTTCACAGTTCTGGGAGGATTTGAAAACAGACCAGTCCAAAAGGTACAATGAATTGTTGATGCTCACTATAGAATGTTCCAAATTGGCCAAAGCAAGTTTCAATGAAGATTGGATGTTGTGTTAAACAGTAAAGAACCCTCTGAATTTAATTATTTGCAAATCATGTTCAACCTAAAATTGAATACACTACAAAGATGAGCTGTTGAAACGGATTAGTTTTCGCAGTGCAGTCATTCCGCTTTTGACCACTTTCTTTCATATTTGACTTGTCGGCTTGTGACTAAGGGTCGGTCGGCTCCAGTCGGAACCCCTAGTGTGGGGACCGCCTTTTGGGAGCACTCTGAATAAGCAAAGGGCAAATTTGAGCCAGCGCTTGAATCGGACATGTGAAATGACGAAGACTCTTCAAAGGGTACCAAGAAGCTAATGTCGCCACAGTTCTTGTTGTTTCTTCAGTTTTGCATGCACACTGTTCCCAGGTTCACAGAGTACTGCCTGATTGGCTGGCTCGGCCCAATGTGATCCCCCGGGACTTGAAAAGTAAACTGGTGCCTTGCTCAAATATTAGAGGACTTAGTGTGTCGCTGCTAAAGAAACTCCACCATCATGGAATTCAGCACTTTTTTCCAGGTGACTCAATGTTGGTCTGGTACATGTGCTGTGTGGTACTTAATGTGTGTGTGGCCTTTCTCCAATCGCAGTGCAAGCAGAGGTCATCCCAGTCATCTTGGAGGGTGTACACAATGCACTACTGATTGGACAAGGTGGCTATCAACCCAGAGACATTTGTGTTTCTGCTCCAACGGGCAGTGGCAAGACTCTGGCTTTTGTCATCCCTGTGTTACAAGTGAGCTGCCCACCCAAAACTGAAGTGCAAAGATTTATTTTCCTGCTTTGCTGGTACCACTCTTGAAATGGAGTCCCAGTGGGCACAATACACAGTCACCGTCATCTGTCAAAATCGTTATCATCCCTTTTTTTTTTTTTTTTCCACCGGATGGTGTCGATAAAGCGGAATCCGCTCATTGATCCCTTACAGGGATTGTCTTCTCTCGCTGCAATCATTGGATTCGAAGATGATCAGAGTCAGAACGTACATTTTTACTTGAGCTTTAGGGAAATGAATGACGTTCTTTCGAATGTCAAGCACCCATCAGGATCCGTGATAGGTATTTGCGCTTCGGGGGGGAAACTAATGATGTTGTTGTCCTTCAGGTGCTGATGAAGAGGGTCGTTTGCCAAGTTCGTGCCTTGGCCGTGTTACCGACCAAAGAGCTCGCTCAGCAGGTCTCGTGTGTCTTTTGACTTGTATGTGGCTAAAAGTTTGCGCATGCGTTGGGACTATTGTCATCACTTACACTAATGAATCCAAATGTTCAGTTTGATCCAGAAAAGATTTTGAATTTCCAATGACTGGAAGCGGTTGTTGCTTAGTGGCCTAGTGGTAGAGTGTCCGCCGCCCTGAGACTGGAAGGTTGTGGGTTCAAACCCCGGCTGGCCGGGTCATACCAAAGATTATAAAAATGCGGCCCATTGCCTCTCTGCTTGGCACTCCGCATGAAGGGTTGGAATTGGGGGGTTAGATCACAAAATGATTCCCGTGTGCAGCGGCACCGCTACTGCTCCCCTCTCCCCCGGGGGGATGGCTCAAAATCACACGGGGATGGGTTAAAGGCGGAGGACAAATTTCACCACGCCCAGATTCGTGCGCGTGTGTCGATCGTTGGGACTTTAACTTTTGCTCCGTTTAGGTCTTCAAGGTGTTTACATCCTATGCGGAGGGAAGTACCCTGAAAGTGGTCATGCTGGCAGGCCAGAAGTCATTTGAGGCAGAGCTGGCTTTGCTTTCTGAACACAGGTGATGATAGTCCAAGTCAAACTTTGGAGCTGTAAGGATGTCATTCATTTGATTTCTTCTCCTCAGAGGGGGGGTGAGACGCTGTTTAGCTGACATTGTTGTAGCTACTCCAGGTCGACTTGTGGATCATATTACCAAGAATTCGGGCTTATGTCTGCATCACCTTAGGTTTCTAGTGAGTTCCCAGCATTCAAAGGTTAGCTCTTTTCAAACTCTGTTCTTTGTTCTGACGGATTGCATCGTTTGGCCCAGATTATTGACGAGGCAGACAAGATGATTGACAGTATGCGCCAGTCTTGGCTCAGCCGGGTGGTGAAGGCAGTGTATGGAACGGCGGAAGCGAGAGCAGAGAAGGTGTCCTTCTCCAGGCAAAAAGCACCCTTGTCTGTTACAGCAGCCCGGTGAGTCCCTCAAGGCCTTATTGCAATGATTGCACAGTGCGCAAGTGGGTTTTTGAAACTGGCTGTTGCCTCCACTGTAGACATCACAATTGGAAGAAGAAAACCGACACTCTTAAACGACTACTTTGTTGCCACTTCTTTTGTTTGGCGTTGCAGCACAAAATAATTGCCACTGCTATGCACGCTCCTACCCATGATGATAAATCAAGTGCTGCTTACATGGCCACAAAATGGCTTTTCTGCTTTGTGGCTCATGTCACTGCTGTTATTGCGTACCGTTTTGCCTCGATAAACCTGCGCTTCTTTTTCCACCTTCTAATCCTTTTGTGAGGTTCATCATGTTGTTGTTCATTTGTGGCCATTCCAGCCTATCTCCTCCTCAAATGCCACTTCAGAAGCTGCTTTTCTCTGCCACACTCACGCAAAATCCAGAGAAATTGCAGCAGCTGGGCCTCCATCAGCCCAGACTTTTCAGCTCCACCAACGCCGCTGCCACCGGTCACTTGGCAACTCGGCCAACTGTCGACTCCCTTAAACCCGAGCACTTTGACTTCCCCCAAAGTCTGACGGTTAGTTTGGTCCGAGCGACCGAACGCCAATGGATGCTCGTACTGAAAAGCGACCGCTTGGATTCTTCCTAGGAATTCTATGTGCCCTGTACGCTTAGCCAAAAGCCTCTCATCCTCCTCCTCTTCATCCTCCGATTGAAGCTGAGACCCATTCTTTGTTTTGTTAACTCCAGAATGACAGCTCACAGGTTAGAGAGGAAAGCAACTTCATGTATTAGTCTTGGTTGTATTTGTCTAAAAGTGTCTGTTCGTTTGTTTGACTCAGACTTCACCTGCTGATACGACTGTTTGGTGGCATCCGAGTGGCAGAGTTCTCCTCCCGACTGTCTCCCAGAGAAAGACAGAAGAAGCTGAAGGAATTTGAACAAGGAAAAATCCACGTGTAAGACTGCGCGTGCGCACACACTCCTTGAAAAACATTGGCCGTTTAGCGCAGAGCCTAATGCCTGACTCGCAGTGGGCGAGTCTTCCGCCCAACGCCGCAAGGAACAGAAAGCATCAGTGGACGGGCCGGGCCGTTCCGTTCGTTGGTTCGCTCGCTTGCTCGCCCGCCCGCCTTCTTTTTCTCCCGGGCGGCGCAAGCGTATTTTCTTGAAGTTGAAGAGATGACAGGAAACGGAGCGTCGGCGTGTATTTCAAAATGAAAGCGTTGTGCCAACACCAGGTACATATAGACATTGTAATTGGGCACGTTGGCATTTGAAGGTTGATCAGCACGGATGCAGCTGCCAGAGGCATTGACATCTCTGGGGTCACATGTGTTGTCAACTATGATGCGCCACAGTACATCAGGACATACATTCACAGGTGAGCCCTCGTATATAGATGCGAAGTTGCAACAATTGAACCTTAAATGAGGGTTGTTTTGTCAGAATTGGAAGAACGGCAAGAGCTGGAAAGCCTGGCCTGGCCTTTACCTTTCTGCTTGGAGTCCAGGTATTGCACATCTTTATTGATACATGCATTACTCGCAATAAAGCCACACACAAATCATCGGTTGGCGCGTTGGCACATCTATTGTCGTCCCTTCAGAAGCAAGACTTCCTTCAGATGGTTACTGAGGCAGGGAGCCGGGGGATCCAAAAGCAAATCATTGCACCCGAAAGCCTGAAGAGTCTAGAGGACCGATATGAACAAACGCTACAAGAGCTTGCTTCTGCCATTAAGGTAGGTAGTAGCTTTAAGACTTTCTTTAATGAGTGAATAACCACACAGAAAATAAGAGGTCAAGCGAACAATATGAAGGGCAAGTCAATGCATAGTCCTTGTCAAATTGTACCATTAGAACGCAGCCCGACAGCCTTCCATTGCGCTTGAACTGATTCTGCTGATCCTTCAAGCGCATAGCAGACCTATAGAATCATTGTGCCAAAGTGGCTTGGTCAAATTCTCATACACAACAGGAGCTCCTATAAATCAATGTAGGGGAAGAACAAGCTAGATAAGTAGAAGTGGAAAAAACTGCTTACTCACCAATATCATGCCTCTCCTATTTTTCAAGGAGGACAATGCGAACCAGATATGATGTGATGCAGTCTCTGATGTGAGCTGACAGAAGAGCAGTTAGCGAATGGAAAATTGTCTCATTTGATCTTTCTTTTTTTTATAACACAAACATTGCCCAACATGACAAAATATTTCAATAACATTTTGTTATTAAAGGACAATGCCCTAACACGATGAAATCTTGTACACTCGGTATCGCGGTTTCTTTCAAACTTGCATGTTTACATTCCGCAAGACAACAAATATCACGGATAGTATTTGCATCAGTCCAATACGGCAGGGGTGGGCAATTAATTGTTATACCGTATTGCAAGGGTGGACAATTCCGTTCGTCAAGGGCCGGCCGGTGTCCTGCATGTTTTCTGTCACCCTGTTTGCAACACACCTGATTCAAATGGTCAGATGATTAGCAAGGTCTGCAGAAGCTGGATAACAATCCTGATCATTTGAATCAGGTGTGTTGCAGCAGGGAGACCTATAAAACATGCAGGACAGCACCGGGCGGAATCGCCCACCCCTGCGGTACGGTATAACAATCATTATTTTCAACCAAGTATTTTACACCTACTATAAAGTATATCATTTTGTTTCCTGTACCTCAAATTATTCCCATGTTAGTCTGTTATTCATCACTATCGTCACCACCGCATAGAAATGTCCTTATCAACGATGTAAATAATGACTTAATCGCTTTTTATTCATTTCTTCTCTTTTTCTCCCATCCAACCATAAAATATCAACTTTACATTTTTGATATTACCTTTATTGAAAACATTTGAATGAAGCAGACAATTGTAGAACCAAGATGGCTGCCATTTAATGATAAATGTGGTCATTTCCTGTCGTTCTTGCATTTGATACATAAAGAAATTTGCAGAAAAATGTAGCTCAAACTGCTTGCAAGTGTTAATACATGGACAAAAAGGTTGCAGAATCCATACAAAATGTTAAAAATTCACAATGACAGGTCGTTAGTTGATCAAAAGGTTTACTGCAACTTATTTCAGGAAAGTATTTGTCCTACACATCGTAAAAGCATGGTAAGTTGTTTCATAGCTAATTTCTCATGAATTAAAAATAAGACACAATTAATAAGACACATTGAAAGTTAACAATCCGGTAGGAGACCCCGGGGACGACCCAGGACGATATCCAAAACATAAATTGTCTTGGTTTTTCTTCTTCACAGAAGCGCTCATTGAAATTACTCCAGTTTCATATCTCCTTTGAGCTTCCTTTTTACTCGTGAGTATGGGCTTAATGTGTCATCCATGATGAAGTCATACAGGACCTTAACCCACGATGTGTACTGGGGAAGACCATCATAATATTCTGCTGCTATTTTCTTCACCTGCAAAAGAAACGACAATTAGGAGTACTGACCACCATGCACAGCCCAAAATGTGTGCACCTGAAACATTTGCAGAGCATTTAGATGAGAATTTGACTCAACGGTGATTTCATTTTGACGGATCAAGCAATGGGATTTGTCGAATGGGGTCAAAGCTCTCAGAGGTTGTTTTGTGGGGTGTTGGCTATCTTTGGCTATCACAACAGCCCGACATGAATAATTTTGACGATTAGTGACACCTTCAAGTATACTAACCATAGGTAGCCTACGTCCTGGGATGCTGGGGAAGTCGTGGTGCTCATTGTGATACCCTACATTGAAGGTCAGCAGATTGAGGGAGCCGTAGTAAGAATAGGTTTCGTGGCCCTTGAGGAACATGTAGTGCTCGGCTATAAAATGACCAGAGATTGGGTGAAGACCCATACCCAGCAAAGAGCCAGCCAGCATGTACACCACCGGCTTGACTCCCCACACCCAGAAAAGCACAATGTCAAAGGCCAGCTGAACAAAAACATTGGTCAGCTCCAATTGCGTGATGGGTTTGGGGTTGATGCAAAGAGGTCGAATGGCGTAGAAAAGTGGCTGCAGAATAATCCAGACAAACTTGCGGAAACGTGTACAGAAAAACCAGCCTTCAAATTCAGTCGGGATGTCTACGTCGACACCGTCTCCGCCGAGGTAGCGGTGATGGTCCAAGTGATAGCGTTTGAAAGAGGCAGAGTACGGCAAGCCGATAGGGAGGTTGGCAAACATGGCAAAGTATCGGTTCCAAATGGCTTTGTTGTTTCCGAAAGCCGTATTGTGGGAGATCTCGTGGATAGCCAGAGTCATTGAATGGTTGATACAGCTCCCGAAGGCATAAGTCCAAAACAAAACCCATTTCCAGTCCAATTCTTTGATCAAATAAAAAGCTAAAAATTGTATGGCCACCATCATGCACACGATCCATTTTAGCCGGAGGTCAGGACCCATCAGAGACTTGATCTGTGGATATTTCGCTGTAGGAAAGGGGGGGGGGGGGTTCAAAGTTATATTCAGAAAATAAGCAGTTGCATCAAAAAAAAAAAAAAAATGCATTTACTTATTGATGTACAATGATCCCTCGTCACTTTGCGCTTCATCTTTGGCGAATGCGCAGATTTCTAAATGACGTTTAAAAAGACGCTGATAGAGCAGGTCTATGATATGAGGGACGAGGAACGCCGCTTAAATAGTGCGGGGCGGGGTGTGCCTCTGAGCAATGTCCTAAACGTACTGCGACGGGTTGTTGGGAACAGAAGCCCATCGGAAAGAGTTTGAACTCCCACCCCCAGCAGAACTTTGCCCACCTCTTGGGGGACATTTTACTTACTTTTTCTTTTTTTGTTATTCGAACAACCCATTCACATCTACACAGCTTTATACGCTAATCTTTACAGTTTCCAATAGAGTCAAAAGCATACGTCGATGGTGTATGTAACAACAACAACGACGACGTATTTAACGGGGCGCGTGTCGGGAAACCATTTTTATTTGACTGACGCGTAGATGGGCTATAATATAATCCAAGGGAGTCAAGGGAAGTAATGAACCATTCCGCACACAGACTAGTCTGGTCTGACCGAAATCGCGTACATTACATCACAGCCAATAACTAAATAGGCGAAGCTAAGTGATGTCATTGACATCGCTTCTGGAACGATCACGTCAATCGCAACTGATCTGTAACCGTTAGCCATTAGCCAATTGGGATAACTTTAATCGTAAGAATAATCATAAGAGCAACGTCTGTACGGTTTGGCATTTATGCAACTTGCTTAAAGATGCTAACTCACCAAGGATCTCTTTCCTCCTGTCAGCGTGTGGCTGGTCAGTATAAACCCATTCGTAGTCCTCACGAGTGACCCGATTTCCCATCTCGAAACAGCTTAAACGAGTTTCACGGGTTGAAAATCTACGACGTTATAAAATGGTGGTCCTTCTGCTTTGCACTTCGCCACCGCTGCAGCTGCACCCCGCCCGTATGACGTACTCGGAAGTCTTGACACGGCCTCTGCAGTGCAGGCAATGCGTGTACGTATATCTTCTGTGAGAATGAGGTACTAGAAACAATCGAGCACATACTTTTTGAGTGTAGAAAGACTCGAGGCTTTTGGAGGAGAGCACACAAAAAAACCACCTTGTTTTCATATAGTGATGTTTTGTTTGTCAGCTTGGATCGCTCAATAAACTTACCAAACGAGAGTACATGACTGGAACCAGGGATATTTTGACGTTCTACCTATTTCAAGGGACTTCATAGTGACATTTGGAACGTTTCTTTACCACAACAAGCTGGTTTATAACCTGATTCGCTGTCTTGCAAAGTTTTTTTTTTTTTATTCACAGACTTCTCAAGTCCCCGCCCATTCTGACAATCTTTCTGGTCGACCTATCTGAAATCCCTTCATCGTATCAAAACGGAAAGGTTTGAAGGTATCTATCACCGATTATCTGACCTAATGACAGGTGGATACCCCCTTGCAGTTGTATTCTTTGTTTCTGATGCGTTGTGTTTTTGTTATTGTATTGACTATATGAATAAAGCTTCCAAAAAAGAAAACGACGAAGAAGAAAAGAGAAGACGAAGAAGAAGAAAAGAGACGAAGAAGAAGAAAAAAGAAGAATAGAAACATTAGTCTGGTGGTGACTCAAAAATTGATAAAAAAAAAAATCTAAAACAAAACATTTGCGGCACAAGCTAGACACCTTGTTTTTCGACGCGGGAACACTTAAAACGCCAAAGGGACGGAAACGGAAAGCGTCATTTTAGGTGGGAACGAGACAACGTAAAGGGATAGCCTGTCGAAAGCAAAAGCTGAGATTTCGACGGAATGGTCTAAATGTGTGAAGGAAGTCTGTATAGCACCAACGTTGTCTTTGCATTGAGGTAAATACCAGTTGTTTATTTTAATATTAGGCGTAAACTGACCAACCCGCAATGGTCAATTCTTCGAGACTGTAACCGGACAGGTCCTCCGATTTATATAAACAAATGCTTAGAAACGCGTCACATTCCTCCCCGTCCCATGAAAACAAACAATGAAACCCCCAAACCAGTCCAAACATTGGATATTTTAGTCGATGGACGACAAGAAGTGAAGAAGAAGTCAAGTGACGGATCCGCCCGCCGGCGGATGAATCTTTATCGTCGCCGGAATGGAACTGATGTTTGCCGAGTGGGAAGAGGGGGAGAGGTTCTCATTTGAAGACTCTGACCGATTTGAGGAAGACTCTTTGTGCTCTTTCATTTCTGAGGCTGAGAGCCTCTGCCAGAACTGGAGAGGATGGAAGAAGCAATCTGCTGGAGCCACATCTCCGACTGCGAGGGCTACAGGTTGGGGAAGCGCTTTTATTGTCTATCCATTGAATTTTTAAGTTCAACTTGTGTCATTCTTGCTGCTGTCCTAAATGGTAAGTCTGACTGCACTGCATGAAACGCTTGGTTTTTTTCTCAGGCTTATGTGATGTACAGTCCCCTCTCGAGCTGGACAATATGGCGATACATAGCGTGAAGACGCTACAAATGTGTTTATCGTGCCTAATGTCATTTTTTTCCTCCTATGTCTTGTATTTGATCATTTTTTCTTTCTTCTAGATGGTCAGGTCATTCCATTGGTGGAGTTGTCAGCCAAACAAGTAGCCTTTCACATCCCATTTGAGGTGGTAGAGAAGGTTTACCCCCCTGTGCCAGAACAACTTCAGCTTCGAATTGCGTACTGGAGCTTCCCTGAAAATGAGGATGACATCAGGTGGGCTCATGACATACACTTAAAAATGGTACTTTAGAAATGTAATTATGGCCCCAAGCAGCAAATGCTGCGAGGTCCCAACAACAAATGGAATGATTCATTATTTGAATGGAGCAGCAAACACTGTGAGAGCCCTATTTATTTTTCCTTCCATAGTCGTCGACTCCATCAGTAACCTTTGCCGCGCCGCCGTCATTTGTCAGCGGCCATGGTATCCGTTGTCCAGCGTTAGTTCAACATCTTTTCAAGCCAAACCAAACTGTAATCGTCAGTGCACCGTGGTTATTTTTAACTGCGCTTCTGTCAACAAATTTCCCCTGTCCGTCAATCGTCTGTCTGTAAGTCAGTCGAAACAGAAAGATAGTCCAACGAATGAAATATCCTATTTCATTGAAGCCTTGCAAACATGATTTAGTCAACAGCTAGGTGCAGTGGCACTCTGACTACCTGCCGCTGTTTTAATTACTAAAACAACAAAAAACTTTACTTTCAATTTAGAATGAAACAGACTTCATGTTAAACGTGAGGAACCCAGATCAATTTGCGCGTGAACGCACGCACGCACCCACCCCTGTGCCCCGTGTTGAGTTCAGAAGTCTCACGGCATGGGGGAGAAATGAGCTCCTCCTCTTTTCCGTGGAGATGTCACTGAAGCTGCTCCTCCTCCTCCCGGAGAGGGTGCCGACAGTGGGCGGTCCGGGTCGTCCTTGATGGACAGCAGCACCCTGATCGACACCCGTTGTTCTACCGCCGTAGGACCAGGCAGCTTCGTGCCCACAATCGAACCCCTCTTCCTCAGCAGTTTGTCCAGGCGGGAAGCATCTCTCTCGTTGATGAAGAGGGCAGGGCGTTCGCCACAAAAGAAGGCTAAAACACCCGCAGCAGCATCGCATTGCAGACATTCAAGGATGCCAACCGCACACAGCAAAATATTTTTTTGTTGTAATTGTTTATTTTTCAATCGTTCACAGGCTGGCATTAAGCCAGCTGGAAGCCAGACGAGTCGCTGCGGAGTTGGGCTCTGACCGTCATTATTTTTGCCAGGCCTGGTGTGTATGCAAAGTCTCATGAATTTTCGGCCAGGTCCAAAACAGCATCATTTTGGTGCTGGGTTCATGTTCGGGCCCTAATAAGAATAATTGCTACAAAAACAATTGGGATCTCACAGCTGTCACTGCTCGGGGCCTATTAATCATTTCTAGAGTTGTTTGAAATGATTCTGTACGTGTCGAAACGATGGCTCTCAAAATGTTTCAAGACTTTTGCTTACGGTGTTTGCACTACTTCGTTATCAACTAGGCCAGGTATGAGCAATTCCGGTCCTTGAGGGCCGGTGTCCTGCACGTTTTCTATGTCACCCTGTTGCAACACACCTGATTCAAATGGTCGGATGATTAGCAACGTCTGCAGTAGCTGGATAACAATCCTGATCATCTGGATCAGGTGTGTTGCATCAGGGAGACCTATAATTATTTATTTATTATTAATATCATTATTGTTAGTGCCTTGTTGTTTTTATTTTGTGTCGTCTACTTGTATGTTTATCGTGTACTGTGTCTCGTCACCGTGGGATGGAGGAAACGGAATTTCGGTTTCTTTGTGTGTCTGACATATGAAGGGATTGACAATAAAGATGACTTTGAACTTTGAACATTACAAAATAAAGACAGCCATGATCACTAAAACATGCAGGACACCAGGCCTTGAGGACCGGACTTGCCCACCCCTGAACTAGGCGCTGCTTTTCAATTCCCTTTTTTTTAATGTGTACTTCCTCTGATTGCAGGTTGTATTCGTGCCTGGCAAACGGAAGTCCTGATGAATTTCAGCGTGGTGAGCAGTTGCACCGGATCAGAGCCGTGAAAGACCCTCTGCAAATTGGTGTGTATATTGCTGGACATGATTGACATGCATGAAGGCGTGCCGCACTTGTGCAATGCGGCTGAATGTGTGTGTGTGTGTGTGTGTGTTTCATTTTTGTTAATGTAACTATGTTTGGTTGCTCTGTCTAATGCTAAGATTTTTGAAAACATGACGTTTCAGCAGTTCACAGTGCTGATGTCTGTCCCCCCCCCATTTCTGTTTCAGGTTTCCATCTCAGTGCATGTGTGGTGCCCAGTCAGGCCGGACAGTCTAGAGGCACCTACAACGTGGCAGTAATGTTTGATCGCTGTCGCATCACTTCCTGCAGTTGTACGTGTGGTGCTGGGGCAAAATGGTGTGCCCATGTGGTGGCACTCTGTCTGTTCAGGATTCACAATGTAAGTAAAAAAAAAAGCATGGCTGACATGAAATATTTCAAGCAAATGATCATCATCATATTAGAAAGTATTTTTATAATCTTAATTGACCGTCGTACATCCCATCCCGTTGACCCTGTCGCCTTATCTAAAGCTAACATTGTCGAATATGGGTCTTAAAGTGAAGAGTAAAAAATTGGAGGGGCAAATTGGTGCTGTTGTTAAAGCCATCTTTTTTCATCTTAGGCACCTGGTTAAAGTCAAGCCTCTCCTTTTCCGACAGCACTTTTAAATAGTAATTGATTCCTTTGTTACCAGTCCTCCATGGAGCGTTTCCAGTTAGTCCATAGTCCAAAGTGCCGCTTGCCTCTCGACCGACGCTTGTCAGAGGGACGGCATAACTCTGGCTTTCTCGACAGGCTTCAGCTGTCTGTCTGAGGGCCCCGGTGTCAGAGTCTTTGTCCAGGCTTCAGAGGGATCAGCTGCAGAAATTTGCCCAGTATCTTATTAGTGAGCTACCTCAACAGGTATGTTTTCTTTCCAATAAAACAAATCATATCATTGGAAAGCAACGAAAAGGAGAGCATGCAATTGCTGCAGTAGTTGCAGGTGAAGGCTGAGAGGCTGATTAAAAAGTTGTCAAGGCTTATCAAATGATGCGAAAAGACAAGGAATGACATGTAGTCGCTGATGACCCAGAACCGGAGGTCCAGAGTATACTTCCTGTCTTTTTGTAATGTAATGTTCGATGTGTAATGTTACACCCGACCCCCCCACCCCCACCCTTTACGCTGCTATGAATTTGGAACAAATCCAATATGACTTGTCACTTTGACGGCGCAGTGTGGTCCGTGCCAGCGTTAGGGTTAGGGCAGGGGTAGGCAATTGCGGTCAGCACCGGCCGCCCCTCGACGAACGGAATCGCCCACCCCTGGGTTAGGGCATGCCAAGACCGTTCATGGTACTTTGTGCGTCGGATGGCTTTGTCTCTCCAGATTCTACCCACAGCCCAACGACTGCTTGATGAACTCTTATCCTCTCAGTCTACTGCAATCAACACCTTGTGTGGAGCTCCAGGTAAATTAGCCCAAAACATCCCATATATGAGAATACCACAAGTTGATCTTGCATGAACAGCAATTAAATAATGACAATAAACCAAAAATGTGGTGTGTGCGCTTGAAGACCCCACAGCTGGACCATCGGTTTCTGATCAGAGTACCTGGTATTTGGATGAATCCACTCTGAGTGACAACATCAAAAAGACACTGCATAAATTCTGCGGACCTTCACCTGTTGTCTTCAGGTTGTTTATTTCGAATCGAAGCACACTATCAAGGTTTTCGATTGTTGGTGAACTTTTACTGACTCGGGTTAATTCTTTGAATGATTCTGTCGCGCACATTCTGGATGAAGTTGAATCTATTCATCTTATTCTTGCCATTCTTTGTAGAAAGTGCAATCCATGCTAAGAAAACAATGCCTCGTTACTTGCGAATGGCGACACCGCCGATAGCCGCATGCATCGCTGCGGCCGATGAAACTGTCTTTTACAACTCCAGATGCAGTATAACGTGCTGTATCATAGCAACTACATTCCCAAAATGAGCTTAGTTTGACATGAAGCATTTTATTCCCACCTGTATGGTCAGAAGACACAAATCTAAAGGCGTCTGAAGGATGTCGGGCACGCATAGTCGTTGGTCCCCAATGTGTCCATGTGCGTCTTTAAGACCTCGACACGCCAATTCAATATCGGCGGCCGTTAAGTCGGACTCTGCTGTTAATCGCTTGTGCGTGCGTTTGTGTTCACAGTGACGTCAATTCCATGTATCTGTCTTCCACTGAGCCACCGGCTGCTGCCGAATGGGCCTGTCTGCTAAGACCTTTAAGAGGCCGAGAGCCAGAAGGCATTTGGAACCTTCTATCTATCGTCAGAGAAATGTTCAAGAGACGAGACAGCAACGCTGCACCACTCCTCGAGATACTCACTGAGCAGTGCCTGACTTACGAACAGGTACATCGTCCATGCTTGCGAGAGCCTGAACAGCGGCTCCCGATTGTTTGTTTTTCTAGGAATTATTAGGGCTTGCACCAGGAGCTGTGCGAGGTCCCTAATCTTTGAAATAGAAAAATTAGGATTAGGGCCAGAGGAGCGAAGACATTTATTTTGGAAGAAATATTTGAAGGGGCCGGGGAGCGATGGCTGCGACTTCCCTATTGCTGTTGTAGGAATTATTTTGATTGTGGTGGTGATTATTTGATTGTTATTATTTCTGAATATATGCCTGCGGTGTTTGTTTCCAGATCATCAGTTGGTGGTATAGTGTTCGGACGTCTGCATCACACAGCAGTGCCAGTGGACACACTGGACGAACCAATGGTCAATCGGATGTAGCGGCCCATGCCTGTGCCAGCATGTGCGATGAAATCGTGGTTCTGTGGAAACTAGCAGTGCTAGACCCCACTATCAGCCCCTGCAGGTCCGATGATTTGCATAAGCACATATGTGTATATACATTTTGTTTTTGCTCTGTCAACTTTATCCTCCCCTTCAAAAACAAAATCGACACATGCAACTCGAAATGGCCGTCCGTCTATGATTACAGCAATTGTTATTGGACTGGAGCGCTACGAACTTACTAAGCCTTACGAATGTACCGAACATAATGTATTCGAGTCCGAAGAATAACATGAGAATAGTTGGAGCTTCTGTTGACCCCAAAGTCCGTGTAAACTCTTAGCTGTACTACTCATGAACCTACAAACCTATCAGTAGGTAACACCGGTGATGTAATGATTGATTGATGTTTTTTTTCTTTTTCTGACGAAAATACATCTTGTGCCTTCGTTCCTAGGCGTCTGGAACTGGCAAGTCATCTGAAGCACCGGCACCTTAAAGTTATAGAGATAGTGAAGCGTGGGCAACATCGCAAGTCCCTGGACAAGCTCTTCCAGGGCTTTAAACCTGCTGTGGAGTCATGTTATTTTAACTGGCAAATGGCCTACCCTCTGGAAGGTATCACATCTTGTCACGCTGAAAAGAATACTGCCAACTTGTCCTGGCCTCGCGGAACGCAGCAACAGAGAGCAGCGAGAGCCTCTGCGGCGGCATCAGCTATCAGGGAAGCTTCGGAACTAAGAGGAGCAGATTCTCATTCGAGAGGAAGCGCTCGGTCGTCGTTTCAAGAAGAGGTTGTGGTGAGGCCAAAGGAGATGGTGCTAACCAAAAAAAAGACCATTGCAGTCAACGGAGGGGGAACTATGTTGGTTCGTCTGGGAGGAGGGGCTCTCGCACTGTCTCTAGAAGATGGAGAAGGAAAGTGCTTTTACAAAGGAACAGGTAGTGCCTCCGGGGGGAAGTTGAAACTGATGAAAGGCTTTGGGAAGGGGGGCATTTTAGGGGGATGTCAAAATATCAATGCTAAACAGAGAACCAGCAGCGAGGATAGCTCTCTTGAGCCAGACCTTGC
Organism: Syngnathus typhle; assembly: GCF_033458585.1. Lineage (NCBI taxonomy): Eukaryota > Metazoa > Chordata > Actinopteri > Syngnathiformes > Syngnathidae > Syngnathus > Syngnathus typhle. The sequence continues at coordinate 1,089,470 of NC_083745.1, forward strand.
CGAACTCAGCCTTGATGATGGCTGTAGTCTGACTTTGGGGGCCGAGGCAAGCAACACGTTTGAATATATTCCTCCAGCATCGATGGGGTTTCCCTCAAACGCTCCGCTGCCCCAAGAGTCGTCGTGCAAGGATGGCCAGATTTCGGATTGTAAACATAGCAGCAGTCATGCCACCGTAGCGTTCAAAGAGACAGACGTGGCCGTATTCGATGTTTCCGACCAATTCGAGCACCGGACGCAACAGGAGGACTCGGAAGAGACCAGAGGCGTCAAGCCAGTTCACGGTGACCAGCCGCTAGCCAATTCGTGCGATGGAGCTTCCGCCGAGCCTCTTGGTGGGCTTGAGGAGAAAATGCGTGCCGGAACAGAAGCAGAGAATAGAGAAGCCGCTGTGTGTGGAATTGCTCCAAAAGGAGCGGAAGCGTCAAATGGTGGTGGACTAGTTGTGTGTGAAGATGACTACCAGCTTTACTACCTGAGCCCTGCTTCAGAAGAGGGAGCATACAGACAGCTGGTTGACAGCCACGAAGACGGGCCAGACATCTTTGCAGGGATCAAGCCATTAGAGCAGGAGGAACGAATGGAGGTAAGTTGAACTATTATTTTGTGAGGGCAATGACTTGGTCTTCTGACATCAAGGTTGAGCACATGTACTATGTGTCTAATAATTTGAAAACTGGATGACAGTACATCCTTTGGCTCAAAGGTTATGTTGAAACCCCTCTCCCAGTCCTTTTGAATTCATGCTTGCTATAGCATGCTAACAGTAACTGTCAGTCACCCAGCCCTTTTAAATTCACGCTTGCTATATTATGCTTTCTCACCGGAGCCTCCATAACATCTAGCTGCCAATCCGTTGACATGATTATAAATGGAGACTTACTTCTCAACATGGTGTTCATGATGGGCACTCTGCGAAAAGCACAAAAGTCCAGTCACAGCACTTTGGTTGAGAACAATCCGTCGTTTGGGTCTGCCACGTTGGAGCGGCGTCTTCTGAGCCAACAAACGACCATATCAGTCCCCATGTGACGAATTACCGCTACTGCTCGTCCTGCTGCAATTGCTGCCGGATATAATGATAAAAAGAATAATTGTAACAATCTATGTTCCAATCCCAATCTGTCAGTACCCAAAGTACCAGGTCTCCAACATCCAGGGATGTGAGATCCCTTTCGAGACCCTTTTCTTTTCGTGGTGTTGCTGGAACACTTTGATGGCATTTCCGTTCATAAAGTTCATTACAGACACAAGTGATTTGAGTTTCAATGTGGCCATAAACAAATGGTTGTTAAGGTATGACTGGTTATGGTATACTTTGAATAGTGTGAGCCAAAATGCTGTTGTTCGGATAGGTGCTGTTTGCCTGTGCCGAGTCTCTACATGCTCACGGTTATAATAACGAAGCGTGTCAACTGGCCGTGAATTTAGCAAAGGAGCTCCTGGCCAACCCTCCGGACCTAAAAGTGGAGCAGCCACAGACTAAGGCAAGTGAGCTTACTTAGTAAGTCATTAAGCGGTCGTAGCGGCTACGACTTGTGATTTAGACTGTCGAGATTTCATTGTATCAAGCAAAAATGATTTCAAAATCAAATACATTTCAAATGTAGTATGTTTATTTCTAGGGATGTATAAAGGCCTCATCTTTGCCTTTGTATTTCTTTAGGGTAAGAAGAATAAAGTGTCGACAGGCCGTCAGACTCAGGTAGCCACCAACACCTTTTCAAAAGCAGCCTTCCTCATCACTGTACTCAGTGATCGACCGGAGCTCCATAACCTGGCCTTCAACACCGGGATGTTCTCCTTGGAACTCCAGAGACCGCCAGCTTCGACAAAAGCTTTAGAGGTAAATCAGCTACGGCTATTAAAACATTTCAGAAAATGATTTGGGCTTAAAATACACCATCACCATTTTCTTTTCTTTTTTCTTTCAAAATTCAAACTCAACACATGCATTTTTTGAGTTGGAAGTTTTAAACTTTTGGCCCCCATCTAACGCCATAAATACGAACGAATGTATTTCACGTAGAAGATGGACTTACTCTTTGTGAATTAACCAGGTGAAGCTGGCTTACCAAGAGTCAGATATTGTGGCTTTGTTGAAGAAACTTCCTATGGGTCTTCCGGAAATGTCGCTCATCAGAGAGAGGGCTGTGCAACTCCGAGATGGAAACTACTGTGGTTACAGACCAGTCCCTCCTCTCATGTTGGCCAGCTTTATTTTTGATGTCCTCTCTGCCCCGGGTAAGAACCGAATGGGGCTCAGTCTTTGTCTAGCACTTCCCACTTTTATCGTCATCTGTTTACGTGTTGCATTATTTGTTTTTGTTATTATCATCATCTGTTGAATTCTTGACAAATAATCTTCCTTGTCTGTCATGATGTCAAATAGCCTTACTGGGGTAGGTAGAAATTCCAAACAACCCGTTTTTGTCTTTGTCCAGTTGTCTCTCCAACTGGCTGCAGCTCCTCCAGTCGCAAGGTCAGCAGTGAAAAGCCGGGTGATGAAGAGCTTGGCTTTGATGCAGCTGTTTCAGCACTAGGTAAGTACATATGCTCTGCTCGCAATTGGCGGTATCTTCTTCACTTTGCACTTGAATTGGTAATACGTAGTGTCATTAGAATGAAGGCGTTTGTCTGTGCAATGTACTATAGCGATCCATTCTGCGGGCGGGTTCAACGGCTTTAGGAGAGAAAGGCAGACTTCCCTCTCCCGAGCCACTTTATCCAGCGGGTCATTAAATTGGGAGTCATAGGCTCAATCCCAATAGCACCACTTGCGTCTGTCTCGCCTTGTCCCTCGCACGTTTTTTTTTTTTGTCTTCTCCGGACCCAATCCTCTTTAATTGTGTATGCAGGCATGAAGACCACAGTAAGTGAAGCAGAACATCCTCTTCTTTGTGAAGGAACAAGAAGGGTTAAGGGAGATCTGGCTCTGGCCCTCATGATTACATATAAAGATCACCAGACCAAGCTCAAGAAGGTAAGAACATTCTGTGCTGACAAACATGTTGTTCAAGAGAGACGCTTTCATATATAGAGAGAGACAGACAGACAGACAGACAGACGACACATTGTGTACAGATGAAAATTCAACGTCAGCGCCTCGTTCGCAATAGCGGAAGCTTCCAGAAAGACAACATTTTCCTGTTCCATGTTAAGGGCACGGTTGTCCTTTGGATTCATTTAAGGCAGTGCTTCTCAATTATTTTCTGTTACGCCCCCCCCTAGCAAGAAGAAAACTAATCGCGCCCCCCCTCCCCACCGTGACTATCCTAACTTGTCTTGTAAGTCGTAAAATGTTGCACTGTCGCAAACGTGACAGAAGTAACAATGAGAGCGCCACTGCCCCCTGCTGTAGTAAACGCGCAATTACACTTTATTCTAGTACTGCCAAAAAAAAAGCCTGTTCCCCAGGGTCACACGCGCCCCCCCAGGAATAGCACCGCGCCCCCCAAGGGGGGCGCGCCCCACTATTTGAGAAGCACTGATTTAAGGGCAAAGAAACTTCTTTCACAGGTTGCTGTGCGCACTGGAACCACGAGAGAAATTGTACTCTTGGAAAGGTTCCAAGAACACAACCGAATCTAGTAGAGTAGCTGCTTTTGCTCCACTTTTCTCCGTCATTTTTGACGAACCGGATTCTTCTTAGAATGATCTACGACGCTAGCTATTTTCTCCGCTCAGCATTTGAGTGAAGGCCAAAGGAAATGTCACTTTGGTTGTTTGTACATGCTTGCATTTTCCATTTCCTTGCTTACTCAACACTATCCTCTCTTCTGTCATCTGTCCGTCTTCAGATCCTTGATAAATTATTAGACAGAGAGGGTCAGACACACAAACCTCAGACCCTGAGTTCCTTCTACTCCAACAAGCCCGCAGCATCCAGCCAACGCAGCCCATCCAAACACGGCCCTTCGACTTCGTGTGGAAGCACATCTTTCAACTCCACGTCTGCCGCCGCCGCCGCCGCATTGGCTCGCCAAGAGCCGGCGGATGAGCAGAAATCTGTGCAGAACAGCACTGCAGGACGCAGCGCTCCTAATCTTGGTAAGCATTGTGAGATGTGGTCCTTGCAAAATGTCATCATTGCCAATAGAAAGTCACAACCGTAGGCTCATTCAAATCACCATTCCCCAAATGGCCACATATCAAAAATTCGCCATTTTCCCCCCTAATATTGAAGAATTCACTTGTTCTTTTCTAATTTGTATGTATTTTAACCAATTTGTCTACTTATTCCAAGAACTCTACATTCTCCCACAAGACACAAGTATTTGGATTCATTCAGTTTTTCCCCCTCTAATTTCTACAGTTCTTGATTGCAATTCAAACCATTCCACCTATAAACGATTCAACTCATGTCAGTTCTTGATTCGTTCAAACCATTCCACCTTCTCCTTATTGCTGCTTCAGAGTATGTGTATTGATTTGTATTGTATCGTACGGCTTTGCTTCCTTCCATCTAGTCCCGGGAGGCAATCAAAGTGACTATCAAAGCGAGTCAAGCACATTCAAGCTTGACAACACCGTGTCGAGCAGAGTGGCACTTGGGGAACGCTGTGGATACTGGGGATCTCCTGCCCGACAGAAGAAGAAACACACTGGTACCACAGGCAATTGGTTTCATGCTTGATTCACCTTACATGTTGTATATTTCTATCGCAGCAGCACGGTTCACACTCAAACCCTAAGCAGCAGCACGGTCCACACTCACACCCTAAGCAAATACTACCTTGATGTTTTGAATTGTGTTTAATGATGACGATAACAAAGAATAGATTGACGTTTCATGTAATCTGCCCGCACAGGTATGGCAAGTATTGACAGCAGCGCTCCGGAGACGACCTCAGACAGTTCTCCCACTCTGAGCCGACGGCCATTACGAGGCGGATGGACGGCGACGTCGTGGGGTCGGGGCCAAGATAGCGACAGCATCAGTAGCTCGTCCTCAGATTCTTTGGGATCCTCCTCCTCTAGCGGATCAAATCGTGCAGGGTGCGGTGCCAGGGCCAAGAGCACGGACACCAGCAGGTAAACGCTGCCTGGCTGCCTGGCTGCCTGCCTGCCTGCCTGCCTGCCTGCCTGCCTGCCTGCCTGCCTGCCTGCCTGCCTGCCTGCCTGCCTGCCTGCCTGCCTGCCTGCCTGCCTGCCTGCCTGCCTGCCACAAATACTTCAACAATCAAACCTTTCACCAGGGATGTCACACCCTACCTGCGACGGTATTGTTAGATGATTCTAGATGTATTTTCCTCTCTGCATTTAGATACAAAGGACGTCGTCCGGAATGCCACGCGCCTCATGTCCCCAACCAGCCGTCAGAGGCTGCGGCTCACTTTTACTTTGAGTTAGCAAAGACGGTCCTCATCAAAGCTGGAGGAAACTCATCTACTTCAATTTTCACCCAGCCGTCTGTTAGCGGAGTGCATCAGGGACCTCACAGAAACCTTCATCTGTGCGCCTTTGAGATTGGCCTATATGCCCTCGGCCTCCACAACTTTGTCTCTCCCAACTGGCTGTCCAGAACCTACTCATCACATGTGTCCTGGATTACTGGTGTGTTTTGGTACATTGTGGACGGACGTGATGAGTGAACCTTTTGTACTGAAAGTGTTGACAGTGCCAATAACCAATTTGGGGATTTCAATTGCTGCTCTAACTCACTGTCAAGGTGTATGCTTTTTATTTTTCTTCTTCTCATTTGCCATTTACCATACCCTTTCAGGACAAGCTATGGAGATTGGTAGTGCTGCCCTCAACATTTTGATGGAGTGTTGGGATGGTCATCTCACACCGCCAGAAGTGGCGTCATTGGCCGATCGGGCCTCACGGGCGAGGGACCTCAATATGGTCCGTGCAGCTGCCGAACTGGCTCTCAGCTGCCTGCCTCATGCACACGCTCTGAACCCGAATGAGATCCAGAGAGCTTTGGTGCAGTGCAAAGAACAGGTGCTCTAATATTCCTTCCAACTGTTGTCAGTTTGATTGTCAAATCCAAAATGAGGCTGTGAAGGCAGACTAAAATAATATAAAGTTACAAATGGATGCAGTTAACCAGATTTTCTTTTTGGTCTCTTATATTATTATTATTTTTTTTTCCCTTCTCCCCCACCTTCATTCCAGGACAACACGATGCTAGAAAAAGCCTGTGTCGCTGTTGAAGAAGCAGCTAAAGGTGGAGGTGTTTATCCTGAAGTATTGTTTGAGGTGGCGCATCAGTGGTACTGGCTGTATGAGCATTCGATCATAGGAGGAGGCTTAAGTCAACAAAGAGAGACTTTGGGGCGATGTGGGGCCAAGGGATGCGTAAGCAGAAGGACCCCAGAGACCAGCTGCGGGGTGGGAACGACCAATGCGGAGTCGGCCGGAGTAGCAGTTACGGCGGCGGCAGCTATTGTACCAGTTATCTCTGTGGGTTCCAACATATATCAGTCCCACGGCATGTCAGGGCAGGTTATGGTCCATGCTCATACGCATGGCCTTCACCCCTACGCCACCATACAGACCCATCTGCCCACAGTTTGTCCCCCTCTTTGTTCCCCCCAATACTTGGGTCATCCTCTTCAGCACACACCAAGACCGGCTGTCTTTCCTGTGTCTGGAGGTACATACCCACAGGTGAGGAGGCTCTTGCTGTAATATGTTGCTAATTCATAACATTATAGTCTGTCCCTGCCTTGTTCCCTTACCTTTTTTCTCCCAGGTGAGGAGGTTCTTTCTGTAACATGTTGTTGTCGGTCTAATTCATGACACGATAGTCTGTCCCTGCCTTGTTCCCTTAATTTGTTTTACCCCAACCTGCTCCCCCCCAATTACTAATCGCCACATTCCTAACACAGCTGAGGGCAAGTTTCTTTCTTCCTTTCTCACTGCTGTGTTTTTGTCTCACCGACAGGGTATCCACCCAGCCTTTTTTGGTGCCCAGTACCCTTTTTCTGTGGCTACTGCTCCCTCGCCTTCCATGGCAGCAAGTGCTGTGAGCTTCCCTGCAATCCCCGTGCCGCCCATGACTCAGATTGCCTATCCCTATCATTCGGAGAGCAGTCTACCAATGAACTCGACTGTAGCAGGTCAAGACTGGCTGCGTTTGCTTTTTTGTGTACATTTGAGACCAAGAACTGACCACATCTGTCATCTTTTTTTAGTTGGCAATCTCCATACCGGCTCCACCTTTCAGGCTATCCAGGGTTCTTCGCTTTCCGCCCAGCCGAGTCTACTGGCGAGCACTTCCTACCCTGCAGAGGATGAACACCTTCAGCCAATCAGTCAGCAGGGCATGCACTATCTCCATTCTGCCTATAGAGTTGGTGAGAATTGTTTTCTCTTATTCAAACATTCTGTAAATGTTTCAAAAATACTAACTGTGGCGGATCTGTAGTCTATCATTTAGGCCTCTCACCAGCCGGCGTCTTTCTTTTGTTACAGCCCACTGTCTTTGGAGCTTTGCCTTTGTTTACTTGTTTCACTTGATGGTTTCCTTAGTTGGCGCTGTTGTGACTGCTAGCCTTTTCGCTGAGCCTATTGATTGCGCTCATGTCGCACACACGCTCTGCGGTATGAATGCTACTAGAAAACTGAATAACAAGAAAATTCCACCGCCTTTTCTTAGGTATGCTAGCGTTGGAGATGCTGGGAAGGAGAGCTCATAATGATCACCCAAACAACTTTTCCCGAAGCCCACCCTACACAGACGACGTCAAATGGCTTTTAGCACTTGCTTCAAGACTCGGTGAGCCTATTTGTTATAAGTATTTGTTTGGGTAAAATACATAGATATATAATGACAGTTTGCTAATTTCGTGTGCAGTGTATTATCTGTCTTCAAAATGTCAAAAATTGCTAGCAAAGCTTTTTATTTTGTCCAACACTGTTGCTGTGGCAATGCAATTTTCTTTAAAAAAGAAAAAAGAAAAAGATGCATATTTTCAAGGTCATAACAAAAACGTATGAAAGTTGGCACACACATCACACATGTAGTTTATCGTGCCTTACAAAAATGATGACTTGCATTCTGCAAATGAAACAGCCCCTGCTCAATGTTGCCAGGGCTGCGAGGGCCCTTTATACCAGCTGGCAGAGCTAATTAGTCTTTAACCTTTGACCCAACAAAAGACTGACCTTGTTGTTGCTCTATTTGTCGCTGCATATTAATACTACTGTACAAGTTTTTTTTTTTTTTTTTTTTTTTTTATTGACCGTGCTTTATAAATAAAGTGCTATTGTATTGCATGGCATTGTATGCTATGTGGATGCATTAAAAATACTGCATTGCCTGGCCATCACCGCCGGCAGCCTCCCTCAGATGTCAATCAAACTGTCTTGAGCAACTTGTCGTATTGTGTTTTGTCAGGAGTCAACTATGTGTACCAATTCTGCGTGGGAGCGGCTAAAGGTGTCCTGAGTCCATTTGTTCTACAGGAGATCATAATGGAGGCACTTCAGAGGCTGAATCCTGCTCATTTTCACACCCATCTCAGAACTCCTGCCTTCCACCAGCTTGTTCAGCGCTGCCAACATTCCTACCTGCAGGTATGGTACCAAAATTCCAAGGTTGCCAAAGAGGTGATACTTAGCATTTTAAGGTTAAGTTAAAGTCCCAATGATTGTCACACACACATCTGGGTGTGGTGAAATTTGTCCTCTGCATTGAACCCATCCCCGTGTGATTTTTGATCCATCCCCTGGGGGAGAGGGGAGCAGTGAGCAGCAGCGGTGCTGCGCTCGGGAGTCATTTGGTGATCTAACCCCCCAATTCCAACCCTTAATGCTGAGTGCCAAGCAGGGAGGCAATGGGTCCTATTTTTAGAGTCTTTGGTATGACTCGGCCAGCCGGGGTTTGAACCCACAACCTTCCAGTCTCAGGGCGGCGGACACTCTACTACTAGCCCACTGAGCTTTTCAGAGTCAGTAGATGAAGGAGCCGTCCCCAACCACTGCGGAGGGGCCTTGCGTGTTCCAGCGATCTGAGGATCTAGGTTTTCTGGGGCTTTGTGACACAGGGCAAACAGGTCAAAGACCCTTTTTGAAGAAAAACAGGAATAGAAAGCGTTTTCCCGGAGTTAAAATTGTTCTTTCAGGACACACGATGTTTTTCTCCTAAAACTTGACACTGCAAGTCAATGTTTCTATACACGCACGACAACTAAATCTGATGACTGTTATTGAATATTTTTTTTACTAGTAAATTTCTGCTCCAAATGGTTAGTAAAAGTAAAAGTATAGCATAGTAAAAGCTCCCAGCACAGTGCTTGGAACAAGGAATGGAGTCGACGAATCATTTCTGTGCTTTTTTGCTGAATTGTTTGACAATTAGCCTTTTGTTCTCCCCCCCCCTTTTTTTTTTTTTGCAGTATATCCATCACAGGCTCATTCACTTGACACCCGCCGACTACGATGACTTTGTCAACATCATCCGCAGCGCCAGAGCCGCCTTCTGTCTCACACCCGTGGGTGTTATGCAGTTAAACGATGTGCTTCAAAACCTGAAGAGAGGCAAACAGACTAAGGAGCTATGGCAGCGCATTTCCATGGAGATGGCAACATTTTCACCTTGAAGAAGCCATTGTGCATCACAATGGGCTGAGCCGGCCACATTCCAACATTTTATGTCGGAAACTTTGCTCCCATCTCACCCCCAGTAATATACAGTGGGCAAACGTGTTCACTCGAGGTTCCTGTTTTCTGTGTCAGACAAAATGCGTTTCTGACTGTAATTACATTGAAATATAATATTGTTTGTTTTTTTCCCTTCAATTTCTACTGAAAATCATTCATTAAGACAAAGCAGCCCCAATTCAAATCCGCGGGCAGAGTTAACTAAAAGGGAGTGGGCAGAAGAATTATTTAATTTATGTAAATCTATTTTGAGTGCGTGCTATTATGTCAACGCATAACAACTGTAAGTCTACTAAACAAAACAGCGGGTTGCAATAGAGTAGTGGTGTCGAGGGCCATATTTAGTAACGTGAAGGGGGCCGGGTGCCAATATTTTTTTTCGGTTCTCTTCCGGGGGGGGGGGGGGGGGGGGTCGTAATGCTAATGGGACGTCGAACGTTGCGCGATCGCTTCTCTTCCTTGGGGGGGTTGCTAATGGGACGCCGAACGCTTCGCTTGATTTCATTTGTGTGGCGGGCTCCATCTAGTGTTGAAACTGAGAAGTGCAATAGAGTTGAGCTCAAGCTTCTTGTGCGGGCCATATTCAATTATGTTTTCAGAATTTGCTGCGGGCCAATAACAACTGAGTTGGCCGCAGTTGGGACACCCCTGCTTTAGAGGCTTTGCAGCTGACGTCATCAGCCGCGCACATTAGCTTGACGGCCATCTTGCCGGTCAACATTTCAGTGCCGGTCAACGACTCTCACACGCTTTCTTGTTACATCTGCTGCTATTTGAGCTTGATAAACCAAACCTTAGCTTCTAGATTTCCGGCAAACATCCAAAAAGGCGATAAATGGATCGCGGCGATTCGTCGTGAACGATGGAAACCTACGATTTACACAAGGATATGCAATGAGCACTTCATATCAGGTATGTAAACAAACTATTCACCCCTGATTTGTTTAACAAAATGTGAAATAATACAATATGGGATGATACAAATGTGATTGTTGAAAATGCTGGGTGCATTTTTAGAAAAGCAGCAAGGCAGGGAATGGGATGATTTCTTCAGTTCACCTCCCCGTTTTTATTTTTTGTTCATTTTTTCATGATGCTTCATCTGTTTGGCTTGAAAACTTTATCAATGTAAATATTGAACTTCATATTGGAATTGATCAATTAATTCTCATGAGTGAATGCATTAGGAAATTTCCCCAAAAATTATTAACCTTGTGAAACAAATTTTTTAATGAAGCATTTTTGAACAAGAGGCTTTTTGTTACTTCATTTGCCACAAGGTAAAGTCTATATTGGTAAAGTTTTCAAGCCATTGGCACAAGGTTAAAATTTCTATTGGTTAAGTTTTCAAGCCAATCAGATGAAGCATCATGCAAAAATAAACAAAAAATAAAAACGATAGCAACTTGAACAGACGCGTACAGTATCTGAATGATTTAACTCTATTCAGTTTTTTAATATGTCAAGTTATGAAATGCCATTACAAAGCAAATTGAACTGGGTATATCCCCTTGAACAACGTGCTTAATTATTTATGGTAGTCATTATGCATAACGTGATTGTTTGTTTCAGGTGCAAAAAGCGAAGATCCACTATCCCCAGACTATGTGCCAAGTATATTTGAGCATACCCAGTCACCTCACAAACGAAAACTCAAATGTTCAATGAAGATCTTTGAGAGAAGAAGAAATCTCAAGCAGCGCAAGAGAGAGACCGTGAGAGGGCATTGGCAGCAGCAGCACTTGTCAATATTTCCCAGTCTGTCCCTTGTGAAAATGATCAACTACCCGCTGGTGAAGATGTGGTGCACGCTGAGATTCGAAACGAAGGCATGGCGACTACTGCCACACAGACGGATATCACTGGGGAAGCAATGGATTCCCTCACTGCAGAGTGTAAAAATCTGCGTGCAGAACTTGATGAACCAATTCGCCCAGCTCTTTGTTGAAACCAAGTTGTTGATGTTGCTTGGCCCCTGGACCCTTCTTCAACCGCAGATATCTGAAAAACATTTTAATAAAAATTGTTTTCACTATGATTAGATTATTTGTAACAGGTTGGAGAACAATCAATTATTTATGATATATACATATATTAATTACTAAGTGCGAAAAAAATACAAACCTGCTCTCTGGTAATGGAATGTAACTTTTCCACCTCTGACCGGCATTTTAGTGCAAGTTCATCTGGGCTGAGTTTCATATTGCCAGAATCGTGCAGCTGTGAGAGAGGTACAGGAAGCTTTCGCTTCACTGCCCTTGGCACAAAGTTGTCAGCATAGTCAGGGACAATGCTCAAAATTGCTGGTCTTCCACCACATTCAGACAAAGCCTTGTAAAAGGCAGCTTTCTGCTCTTCAGTTGGTAGAGGAACATTCAACAGTTTTCTCGCAGCACTTTCCTCAGGAGTTGAAACTTCTGACTTTCGTTTCTGGGCTGGACGGGCAAAATCGATATTGCATCCTTCAGCATATTCTATGTGCGATGCTGATGGTTTCAGCCACTGACAAGGTAGTGATGTGCATGAAGTGGCCGTCTTCATACTATTAATGTCTCCAGGGCGAACAGGGATGCTGCTGAATGTGAACATGTTTCACCCAATCCAGCCATGCAGGTACAGTGGCAGCACAGGATCTGACCATCTTTCGCTATTGCTACCCAAGGTCTGAGGGGAGGATCATTCATCCGTTGAGAGTGTTTTACCTGAAACAGATAATATCACATACCTTATATTATTGTCAGTCCCTAATTTGTATATAATATACAAGGCTAGACCTCTTACTGTCAAGTTATGCATATTTTACCTGGCATTTGGTAAAATCTCTTCATTGGATAGCAAATCAGCCATAATTCGGATGAAATCAGTGAAAATGTAGCGCCGAAATCAAACTGAATCCGTACGAACACGTAGGAACGAGCTGGCCGGTTGACCGCCAAGATGGCGGCATAACACAAAATCACGTGATAAAATCACCTCTATAGACGTCTTCCACGTCGTGGTCACGTAACACGGACGTAACGTGTGGGCGGAGCTTCCGCCAAAATTCAAATCCGAGAGCGCGGCTCGCAACAGGTAGGAAGGCGGCAATGCCGAGCGACGCGACACGACACAGCGACGACTAACAAGAGAAATATTTTTATTTTCTGCTTGCAACTGTACCGTCCAGAGCGCACACGGTAAATACAACCCATTGTTTTTAAAAAGAAGTACTTTTGTAGCCCTGAAAAGCGAGTGAGTGTGGCGGTTGGGCGGGACGTCGAACTCGGCGTCTGCTTTCAGCCACAGACGCCGAATTTCGACGATTCTCCCTGGTCAACGGTTGTAAATGATCGCGTTGATTAAAAAAGAGAACTATATATAACTCTAATTTACCGTTTTAGATAATATTACGCCGCAGTCATGTGACGCGGACGTGACGTCGGTGGGTGGAGCTTCCGCCAAAATTCAAATCCGAGGACGCGGCTTGCAACTGGACGTAGGAAGGCGGCAATGCCGAGAAACGCGACGCAGCGACGACTAACAAGAGAAATATTTTTATTTCCTGCTTGCAACTGGACCGTCTAGAGCGTACACGGTAAATACAACTCATTGTTTTTAAAAAGAAGTACTTTTGTTGCCCTGAAAAGCGAGTGAGTGCGCCGGCTACGTCGAACTCTGCGTCTGCGGCCTACCACAGAGGCCGAATTTCGACGATTCTCCCTGGTCAACGGTTGTAAATGATCGCGTTGAATAAAAAAGTGAACTTTATTTAACTCTAATTTACCGTTTTAGATAATATTACGTTGCAGTCATGTGACGCCGATGTGATTTCAATTGGCGCTACTCCCGCCGAGATTATAATTCGTGGGCGCGAATACAAACTCGGCGATTATCAACAGAAATATCTTTAATTTCTGCTTGCAACTGGACCGTCTAGAGCAGGGGTGGGCAAACTTTTTGACTCGCCGGCCGAACCGGGAACCAGGAGCAGATGGCCGTAGTGTTTAAAGAGATTTACTTTTGTGTAGTTTGACTAAAGTAGTCGATGTAGCTAGCGTCCAGTGTAATAGCAATGTGTAGCTGAGTAGCTAACCCTAGCTGAAACGTAGTTGCGTTGCATCTGCGTATGTTGGTTGAGGTTAAATGTTAACGTTTAATTTCATTCCATTAGGTTCAACGTTGTTTGTTTGCTGTATGTTTTCCACTGTAAGAAGAAGAAGAATGTAAGAAGAATGACTATACAAATCAATTGGAGGCTTGCTTCATTGATCACAACCGTGAGTACCCCTTTCTTCCTCCATTTATGTTCAACACTATTTCATGTCTAACAGTAATTAATGTAACACATAACCATAAGTAAATTGAGTGTGGGCACTCTCAAATTAACATATGTGATTATACTGTGTAATCTGTCACCGAGTATATTGTTGCAAAGTAATATAAGAAAATATCCAAAATTGTAATTCAGAATAGTTTTCAAAAGAAGGCCATTATAATTATATACAAATCTGGTTACCCTGAACATAATAACAAGCTATTTCTTAAATCCCAAATTCTTCAATTCAAAGATTTGGTCAATTATCAGACTGCTCAAATGATGCTCAAAGCGAAGCTAAACTGTTTACCCCAAAAATATTCAAAAAACTTCTATCAATTCAACTAAGTGTTTAATATGGCCTATCAGGGCTGAAATCAAAAATTGGCACCATCATGTGGTGAAATGTGGAATTGCAGCACATCCAATTTTGCCTGGGAACAAACGGATTAAATAAATCTTACTTCTCTTCTTGTCACTCCTTCTCAAACAAGTAAATTGCCCATTTTGCGCAGTAGATGTTCTGTTAATACCTAGTATTTATACAAAGTCATAATTTAAATTACTTTCAACATTCATTCATCCATTCAAGAAAGATCCAAAGTAGTAATCCAGAATAGTTTTTAACAGAAGGCCATTCGAATTGTAAACAAATCTGATTACCTTGAACATGATAACAAGCTATTTCTTAAATCCTAAATTCCTCAATTCAAAGATTTGGTTGATTATCAGACTGCTCAAATGATGCTCAAAGCGAAGCTAAACTGTTTACCTAAAAATATTCAAAAGCATATACAAACTATGTCTAATTCAGAACATTCATGTTACTTCTCTCGGTCTTATTACCAACTTCTATCAATTCAACTAAGTGTTTAATATGGCCTATCAGGGCCGAAGTCAAAATCTGGCACCATCATGTGGTGGAATCTGGAATTGCAGCACATCCAATTTTGCCTGGGAACAAACATATTAAATAAGTCTTAGTTCTCTTCTTGCCACTCATTCTAAAACAAGTAAATTGCCCATTTTGCGCAGTAGGTGTTCTGTTAATACCTAGTATTTATACAAAGTCATAGTTTAAATTACTTTCAACATTCATTCATCCATTCAAGAAAGATCCAAAGTAGTAATCCAGAATAGTTTTTAAAAGAAGGCCATTCGAATTTTAAACAAATCTGATTACCTTGAACATGATAACAAGCTAACTCTTAAATCCTAAATTCTTCAATTCAAAGATTTGGTTGATTATCAGACTGCTCAAATGATGCTCAAAGCGAAGCTAAACTGTTTACCTAAAAAGATTCAAAAGCATATTCAAACTATGTCTAATTCAGAACATTCATGTTACTCCACTCGGTCTTATTACCAACTTCTATCAATTCAACTAAGTGTTTAATATGGCCTATCAGAGCTGAAGTCAAAATCTGGCACCATCATGTGGTGGAATCTGGAATTGCAGCACATCCAATTTTGCCTGGGAACAAACAGATTAAATAAGTCTTACTTCTCTTCTTGCCACTCCTTCTCAAACAAGTAAATTGCCCATTTTGCACAGTAGATGTTTTGTTAATACCTAGTATTTATACAAAGTCATAATTTAAATTACTTTCAACATTCATTCATCCATTCAACCACCGTGACTCCACTCGCTCTTATTACCAACTTCTATCAATTAAACTAAGCATTTAATACATCCTATAAGGTCTCAAGTCACGATTTGGCACCATACTTTGTTGAAATCTGCAATTGCAGCAAATGCAATTTTGCCAGGGAACAAAAATAAATTAAATAAACTAAATAAGTCTTACTTCTTCCCATTAAATAAATTAATAAGTCTTGCTATTCCCCACTCCTTTTCAAAAAAGTAGTTTAAAACGAGGGCCCCTCCCTCAATCTTTAACCCTAACCTCGCACGTCACATTGTGTTGTATCTGTGAATGTTGGTTGAGGCCAAATGATAGTTTTCTTTCATTCCTTTAGGTTCCACGCTGTTCGTTGCCAGTATGTTTGAAAGATACAAAGTACAACGTTTGCACGTTGGCGAAGACGTCTCCGGTGAGTCCTTCCTTCCTTTTTATTCATGGGAAAGTCACAGACAACAATAGCTAATGTAACACATTGTTAGAGGTAACTACATTTGTCTTAAATTGGATAGATTACTTGTTCCCACACCTTTTCGAACAAGTAAACTGGCCATTTGTGCAGGGGATTTTCTGTTTATACCTAGTATTTATACAGTCATCATTTAAATGAACAAATAAGATTCATTCACTCACTCATTCATTCAAAATATCCAAAGTTGTGTGTGCTATGTGTAGATGAGAATAGATCTCATGTTACTCCACTCGCTCATACGACCAACTTCTATCAATTTAGCTAAGCGTTTAATACGTCCTAGCAGGTCTCAAGTCAAGATTTGGCACTGTGCTTTGTTAAAATTTGCAATTGCAGCATATCCAATTTTGCCTGGGAACAAAAATAGATTAAACAAACTAAAGTCTTACTCCTTCCCATTAAATAAATGAAATAAGTCTCTCTTCTTCACAGTCCTTTTCAAACAAGTAAACTGGCCATTTTGTGCAGTAGTTATTGTGTTCACAACTAGTATTTATCCAAATTCATAATTGAAATGACTTCATTTATCCATTTTGGAAATTTGGAATTCCAGCAAATCCATTCTTCCCATTAAATAAAGTCTTACTTTTTCCCTTTAAATAAACGAAATAAGTCTTACTTCCCACTGCTTTTCAAACAAGTAAAGTGTGAGAGGCTAAGAGGCTAGGTGCTAAGAGGCTAGGTGCTAAGAGGCTAGGTGCTAAGAGGCTAGGTGCTAAGAGGCTAGGTGCTAAGGGGCTAGGTGCTAAGGGGCTAGGTGCTAAGGGGCTAGGTGCTAAGGGGCTAGGTGCTAAGAGGCTAGGTGCTAAGGTCTGATGTGGTTAGGTGCTAAGGTCTGATGTGGTTAGGTGCTAAGGTCTGATGTGGTTAGGTGCTAAGGTCTGATGTGGTTAGGTGCTAAGGTCTGATGTGGTTAGGTGCTAAAGTCTGATGTGGTTAGGTGCTATTGTGCTAAAGGTGCTAAAGGTGGTTATGTGCTAAAGGTGCTATTGTGCTAAAGGTGCTATTGTGCTAAAGGTGCTATTGTGCCATGTGCTAAAGGTGCTATTGTGCCATGTGCTAAAGGTGCTATTGTGCCATGTGCTAAAGGTGCTATTGTGCTATGTGCTAGGTGCTAAAGGTGGTTTTGTTCTAGGTACTAAAGGTGGTTTTGTTCTAGGTACTAAAGGTGGTTTTGTTCTAGGTACTAAAGGTGCTAAAAATGCTTTTGTGCTAGGTGCTAAAAGTGCGATTGTGCTATGTGCTAAAGGTGCTATTGTGCTATGTGCTGAAGGTGCTATTGTGCTATGTGCTATTGTGCTATTGTGCTAAAGATAGTATTGTGCTATGCGCTATTGTGCTATTGTGCTAAAGATAGTATTGTGCTATAAGGTGCTATTTTGCTATGTGCCAAAGGTGGTATTTTGCTATGTGCCAATGGTGCTATTTTGCTATGTGCTAAAGGTGCTATGTTGCAAAATGTGCTAAAAGTGCTATTGTGCTATGTGCTAAAGGTGCTATTTTGCTATGTGCTATAGGTGCTATTTTGCTATGTGCTAAAGATGCTATGTGCTAAAGGTGCCAAAGGTGCTATTTTGCTATGTGCTAAAGGTGCCAAAAGTGCTATTTTGCCATTTGCTAAAGGTGCCAAAAGTGCTATTTTGCTATGTGCTAAAGGTGCCAAAGGTGCTATTTGCTATGTGCTAAAGGTGCCAAAGGTGCTATTTTGCTATGTGCTAAAGGTGCCAAAGGTGCTATTTTGCTATGTGCTAAAGGTGCCATTTTGCTAGGTGCTAAAGGTGCTAAAGGTGCCATTTTGCTAG
Organism: Syngnathus typhle; assembly: GCF_033458585.1. Lineage (NCBI taxonomy): Eukaryota > Metazoa > Chordata > Actinopteri > Syngnathiformes > Syngnathidae > Syngnathus > Syngnathus typhle. The sequence goes on from NC_083745.1 coordinate 1,107,296, forward strand.
GTGCTAAAGGTGCTAAAGGTGCCATTTTGCTAGGTGCTAAAGGTGCTAAAGTTGCCATTTTGCTATGTGCTAAAGGGGCTAAAGGTGCTATTTTGCTATGTGCTAAAGGTGCTAAAGGTGCTATTTTGCTATGTGCTAAAGGTGCTAAATGTGCTATTTTGCTAGGTGCTAAAGGTGCTAAATGTGTTATTTTGCTAGGTGCTAAAGGTGCTAAAGGTGCTAAAGGTGCTAAAGGTGCTAAAGGTGCTAAAGGTGCTAAAGGTGCTAAAGGTGCTAAGTGTGCTAAGTGTGCTAAGTGTGCTAAAAGTGCTAAAAGTGCTAAAAGTGCTAAAAGTGCTAAAAGTGCTAAAAGTGCTAAAAGTGCTAAAAGTGCTAATTTGCTATGTGCTAAAAGTGCTAATTTGCTATGTGCTAAAGGTGCTAAAAGTGTTATGGGCGCTAAAGGTGCTCTTTGCTGCCATGTGCTCTTTGCTGCCATGTGCTCTTTGCTGCCATGTGCTCTTTGCTGCCATGTGCTCTTTGCTGCCATGTGCTCTTTGCTGCCATGTGCTCTTTGCTGCCATGTGCTCTTTGCTGCCATGTGCTCTTTGCTGCCATGTGCTCTTGTGCGCGATGTGCGCTATTTTGCCTTGTGCACTATGTGCGCTATTTTGCCTTGTGCACTATGTGCGCTATTTTGCCTTGTGCACTATGTGCGCTATTTTGCCTTGTGCACTATGTGCGCTATTTTGCCTTGTGCACTATGTGCGCTATTTTGCCTTGTGCACTATGTGCGCTATTTTGCCTTGTGCACTATGTGCGCTATTTTGCCATGTGCTCTTGTGCGCTATGTGCGCTATTTTGCCATGTGCTCTTGTGCGCTATGTGCGCTATTTTGCCATGTGCTCTTGTGCGCTATGTGCGCTATTTTGCCTTGTGCGCTATGTGCGCTATGTGCGCTATTTTGCCATGTGCGCTATGTGCGCTATGTGCGCTATTTTGCCATGTGCTCTTGTGCGCTATTTTGCCATGTGCTCTTGTGCGCTATTTTGCCATGTGCTCTTGTGCGCTATTTTGCCATGTGCTCTTGTGCGCTATTTTGCCATGTGCTCTTGTGCGCTATGTGCGCTATTTTGCCATGTGCTCTTGTGCGCTATGCGCGCTATTTTGCCATGTGCTCTTGTGCGCTATGCGCGCTATTTTGCCATGTGCTCTTGTGCGCTATGTTGCTATGCGCGCTATGTTGCCATGTGCTCTTGTGCGCTATGTTGCTATGCGCGCTATGTTGCCATGTGCTCTTGTGCGCTATGTTGCTATGCGCGCTATGTTGCCATATGCTCTTGTGCGCTATGTTGCTATGCGCGCTATGTTGCCATGTGCTCTTGTGCGCTATGTTGCTATGCGCGCTATGTTGCCATGTGCTCTTGTGCGCTATGTTGCTATGCGCGCTATGTTGCCATGTGCTCTTGTGCGCTATGTTGCTATGCGCGCTATGTTGCCATTTGCTCTTGCGCGCTATGTTGCCATGTGCTCTTGTGCGCTATGTTGCTATGCGCGCTATGTTGCCATGTGCTCTTGTGCGCTATGTTGCTATGCGCGCTATGTTGCCATGTGCTCTTGTGCGCTATGTTGCCATGCGCGCTATGTTGCCATGTGCTCTTGCGCGCTATGTTGCCATGTGCTCTTGTGCGCTATGTTGCTATGCGCGCTATGTTGCCATGTGCTCTTGTGCGCTATGTTGCTATGCGCGCTATGTTGCCATGTGCTCTTGTGCGCTATGTTGCTATGCGCGCTATGTTGCCATGTGCTCTTGTGCGCTATGTTGCTATGCGCGCTATGTTGCCATGTGCTCTTGTGCGCTATGTTGCTATGCGCGCTATGTTGCCATGTGCTCTTGTGCGCTATGTTGCTATGCGCGCTATGTTGCCATGTGCTCTTGTGCGCTATGTTGCTATGCGCGCTATGTTGCCATTTGCTCTTGCGCGCTATGTTGCCATGTGCTCTTGTGCGCTATGTTGCTATGCGCGCTATGTTGCCATGTGCTCTTGTGCGCTATGTTGCTATGCGCGCTATGTTGCCATGTGCTCTTGTGCGCTATGTTGCCATGCGCGCTATGTTGCCATGTGCTCTTGCGCGCTATGTTGCTATGCGCGCTATGTTGCCATGCGCGCTATGTTGCCATGCGCTCTTGTGCGCTATGTTGCCATGTGCGCTATGTTGCCATGCGCGCTATGTTGCCATGTGCTCTTGTGCGCTGTTGCCATGCGCGCTATGTTGCCATGTGCTCTTGCGCGCTATGTTGCCATGTGCTCTTGTGCGCTATGTTGCTATGCGCGCTATGTTGCCATGTGCTCTTGTGCGCTATGTTGCTATGCGCGCTATGTTGCCATGTGCTCTTGTCCGCTATGTTGCTATGCGCGCTATGTTGCCATGTGCTCTTGTGCGCTATGTTGCTATGCGCGCTATGTTGCCATGTGCTCTTGTGCGCTATGTTGCTATGCGCGCTATGTTGCCATGTGCTCTTGTGCGCTCTGTTGCTATGCGCGCTATGTTGCCATGTGCTCTTGTGCGCTCTGTTGCTATGCGCGCTATGTTGCCATGTGCTCTTGTGCGCTCTGTTGCTATGCGCGCTATGTTGCCATGTGCTCTTGTGTGCTCTGTTGCTATGCGCGCTATGTTGCCATGTGCTCTTGTGCGCTCTGTTGCTATGCGCGCTATGTTGCCATGTGCTCTTGTGCGCTCTGTTGCTATGCGCGCTATGTTGCCATGTGCTCTTGTGCGCTCTGTTGCTATGCGCGCTATGTTGCTATGCGCGCTATGTTGCCATGTGCTCTTGTGCGCTCTGTTGCTATGCGCGCTATGTTGCTATGCGCGCTATGTTGCCATGTGCTCTTGTGCGCTCTGTTGCCATGTGCTCTTGTGCGCTCTGTTGCTATGCGCGCTATGTTGCTATGCGCGCTATGTTGCCATGTGCTCTTGTGCGCTATGTTGCTATGCGCGCTATGTTGCCATGTGCTCTTGTGCGCTATGTTGCTATGCGCGCTATGTTGCTATGCGCGCTATGTTGCCATGTGCTCTTGTGCACTATGTTGCTATGCGCGCTATGTTGCCATGTGCTCTTGTGCGCTATGTTGCTATGCGCGCTATGTTGCCATGTGCTTTTGTGCGCTATGTTGCTATGCGCGCTATGTTGCCATGTGCTCTTGTGCGCTATGTTGCTATGCGCGCTATGTTGCCATGTGCTCTTGTGCGCTATGTTGCTAAAGGTTCGCTATGTTGCCATGTGCTCTTGTGCGCTATGTTGCTAAAGGTGCGCTATGTTGCCATTTGCTCTTGTGCGCTATGTTGCTAAAGGTGCGCTATGTCGCTAAAGGTGCGCTATTTTGCTATGTTAAGTCAAAGTCTGCTTTATTGTCAACGTCTTCACATGGCGAGACACACAGAGATCAAAATTACGTTTTCCCTATCCCACGGTGACAAGACATATTACACGATAGACAAGTAAACGACGCAATATAAAAAACAAGAAGGCACAAACAATAAATAATAAGAGTAATAATAAATAATAAATAAACAGATAACACAACAAATAAGAGCCAGTGTGCATACTACAGACAGTAAAAGTACAGGACGCTACGCAGAACGGGGAAGCGAGTTCAGGATCCTGACAGCCTGGAGTATGAAGCTGTTTGAGAGTCTGGTGGTGCGGGAGCGCAGGCTTCTGTACCTCTTCCCAGAGGGCAGAAGCTCGAACAGAGAGTGAGCGGGGTGACTCACATCACTCACAATCGTGGTCTCCTTGCGGGTGAGATGGGAGGTGTAAATGTCCTTCAAGGAGGGGAGCGAAGCACCAATAATCTTACCAGCCGTGTTCACTATGCGCTGCAAGTTGTAGTCAGTGCAGCCGCCACCCCAAACAGCAATACAGCTGGAGAGGACGCTCTCAATGGTGCCGCGGTAAAATGTAGTCATGACGGCCAGAGGAGCGCTCGCTCGCCTGAGTTTCCGCAGGAAGTACAGGCGGTGCTGGGCTTTCTTTGTCAGTGATGCGGTGTTGGTGGTTGCTATGTGCGCCATGTTGCTATGTGCGCCATGTTGCTATGTGCGCTATGTTGCTATGTGCGCTATGTTGCTATGTGCGCTTTGTTGCTATGTGCGCTATGTTGCTATTTTGCTGTGTGCGCTATGTTGCTAAAGGTGCGCTATGTTGCTAAAGGTGCGCTATGTTGCTAAAGGTGCGCTATAAAAAGCACCTTTAGCACATAGCAAGCTAAAGGTGCATTTTTTGCTATGTGCTGAAGGTGCCATTGGTGCCGTATCTGCGAATATTGGTTGAGGCCAAATGATAAAGTTTTCTTTCATTCCTTTAGGTTCCACGGTGTTCGTTGCTTGTATGTTTGAAGGACACAAATACAAAGTACAACGTTTGCACGTTGGCGAAGACGTCTCCGGTGAGTCCTTCCTTCCTTTTTATTCACGGGAAAGACAACAATAGCTAAAGTAACACATTGTTAGAGATAACTACATTTGTTTTAAATTGGATAGATTACTTGTTCACACACCTTTTCAAACAAGTAAACTGGGCATTTTGTGCAGGAGAATTTCTGTTTACCTAGTATTCACACAGTCATCATTTTCTTGTTTTTATATTATGTCGTTTACTTGTTTGTCTATAGTGTAATATGTCTCGTCACCGTGGGATAGTGAAAACGTAATTTCGGTTTCTTTGTGTCTTGACATGTAAAGAGATTGACAATAAAGCTGACTTTGACTTTGACTAAATGAACAAATAAGATTCATTCACTCACTCATTCATTCAAAATATCCAAAGTTGTGTGTGCTATGTGTAGATGAGAATAGATCTCATGTTACTTCATTTGCTGTGTTGTTTTTTGTCCTATGTGCCAAAAGTGGTGTTGTTTTTTTCCCTATGTGCCAAAAGTGGTGTTGTTTTTTTCCCTATGTGCCAAAAGTGCTGTTGTTTTTTTCCCTATGTGCCAAAAGTGCTGTTGTTTTTTTCCCTATGTGCCAAAAGTGCTGTTGTTTTTTTCCCTATGTGCCAAAAGTGCTGTTGTTTTTTTCCCTATGTGCCAAAAGTGCTGTTGTTTTTTTCCCTATGTGCCAAAAGTGCTGTTGTTTTTTTCCCTATGTGCCAAAAGTGCTGTTGTTTTTTTCCCTATGTGCCAAAAGTGCTGTTGTTTTTTTCCCCTATGTGCCAAAAGTGCTGTTGTTTTTTTCCCCTATGTGCCAAAAGTGCTGTTGTTTTTTTCCCTATGTGCCAAAAGTGCTGTTGTTTTTTTCCCTATGTGCCAAAAGTGCTGTTGTTTTTTCCCTATGTGCCAAAAGTGCTGTTGTTTTTTTCCCTTTGTGCCAAAAGTGCTGTTGTTTTTCAATGTGCCAAAAGTGCTGTTGTTTTTCAATGTGCCAAAAGTGCTGTTGTTTTTCAATGTGCCAAAAGTGCTGTTGTTTTTCAATGTGCCAAAAGTGCTGTTGTTTTTCAATGTGCCAAAAGTGCTGTTGTGTTTTTTTCAATGTGCCAAAAGTGCTGTTGTGTTTTTTTCAATGTGCCAAAAGTGCTGTTGTGTTTTTTTTCAATGTGCCAAAAGTGCTGTTGTGTTTTTTTTCAATGTGCCAAAAGTGCTGTTGTGTTTTTTCTCAATGTGCCAAAAGTGCTGTTGTGTTTTTTTTCAATGTGCCAAAAGTGCTGTTGTGTTTTTTTTCAATGTGCCAAAAGTGCTGTTGTGTGTTTTTTTTCAATGTGCCAAAAGTGCTGTTGTGTGTTTTTTTTTCAATGTGCCAAAAGTGCTGTTGTGTGTTTTTTTTTCAATGTGCCAAAAGTGCTGTTGTGTGTTTTTTTTTCAATGTGCCAAAAGTGCTGTTGTGTGTTTTTTTTTCAATGTGCCAAAAGTGCTGTTGTGTGTTTTTTTTTTCCAATGTGCCAAAAGTGCTGTTGTGTGGTTTTTTTTTCAATGTGCCAAAAGTGCTGTTGTGTGGTTTTTTTTTCAATGTGCCAAAAGTGCTGTTGTGTGGTTTTTTTTTCAATGTGCCAAAAGTGCTGTTGTGTGGTTTTTTTTTCAATGTGCCAAAAGTGCTGTTGTGTGGTTTTTTTTTCAATGTGCCAAAAGTGCTGTTGTGTGGTTTTTTTTTCAATGTGCCAAAAGTGCTGTTGTGTGGGTTTTTTTTCAATGTGCCAAAAGTGCTGTTGTGTGTTTTTTTTTCAATGTGCCAAAAGTGCTGTTGTGTGTTTTTTTTTCAATGTGCCAAAAGTGCTGTTGTGTGTTTTTTTTCCAATGTGCCAAAAGTGCTGTTGTGTGTTTTTTTTCCAATGTGCCAAAAGTGCTGTTGTGTGTTTTTTTTCCAATGTGCCAAAAGTGCTGTTGTGTGTTTTTTTTCCAATGTGCCAAAAGTGCTGTTTTTTTTCAATGTGCCAAAAGTGCTGTTGTTTTTCAATGTGCCAAAAGTGCTGTTTATTTTCTACACAAGTGCTGTTGTTTATTTTCTACACAAGTGCTGTTGTTTATTTTCTACACAAGTGCCACAAGTGCTGTTGTTTATTTTCTATGTGCCACAAGTGCTGTTGTTTATTTTCTATGTGCCACAAGTGCTGTTGATTATTTTCTATGTGCCACAAGTGCTGTTGATTATTTTCTACACAAGTGCCACAAGTGCTGTTGATTATTTTCTACACAAGTGCCACAAGTGCTGTTGATTATTTTCTACACAAGTGCCACAAGTGCTGTTGATTATTTTCTACACAAGTGCCACAAGTGCTGTTGATTATTTTCTACACAAGTGCCACAAGTGCTGTTGATTATTTTCTACACAAGTGCTGTTGATCATTTTCTACACAAGTGCTGTTGATCATTTTCTACACAAGTGCCACAAGTGCTGTTGTTTATTTTCTACACAAGTGCCACAAGTGCTGTTGTTTAGTTTCTACACAAGTGCCACAAGTGCTGTTGTTTATTTTCTACACAAGTGCCACAAGTGCTGTTGTTTATTTTCTACACAAGTGCTGTAGTTTATTTTCTACACAAGTGCTGTAGTTTATTTTCTACACAAGTGCTGTTGTTTATATTCTATGTGCCACAAGTGCTGTTGTTTATTTTCTATGTGCCACAAGTGCTGTTGTTTATTTTCTACACAAGTGCTGTTGTTTATTTTCTACAAAAGTGCCACAAGTGCTGTTGTTTATTTTCTACACAAGTGCTGTTGTTTATTTTCTATGTGCCACAAGTGCTGTTGTTTATTTTCTACGCAAGTGCTGTTTATTTTCTACGCAAGTGCTGTTGTTTATTTTCTATGTGCCACAAGTGCTGTTCTTTATTTTGTACGCAAGTGCTGTTGTTTATTTTCTACACGAGTGCTGTTGTTTATATTCTACACGAGTGCTGTTGTTTATTTTCTACACGAGTGCTGTTGTTTATTTTCTACACGAGTGCCACAAGTGCTGTTGTTTATTTTCTACACGAGTGCCACAAGTGCTGTTGTTTATTTTCTACACGAGTGCCACAAGTGCTGTTGTTTATTTTCTACACGAGTGCCACAAGTGGTGCTGTTTATTTTCTACACGAGTGCCACAAGTGGTGCTGTTTATTTTCTACACGAGTGCCACAAGTGCTGTTGTTTATTTTCTACACGAGTGCCACAAGTGGTGCTGTTTATTTTCTACACGAGTGCCACAAGTGCTGTTGTTTATTTTCTACACGAGTGCCACAAGTGCTGTTGTTTATTTTCTACACAAGTGCTGTTGTTTATTTTCTACACAAGTGCCACAAGTGCTGCTGTTTATTTTCTACACAAGTGCCACAAGTGCTGCTGTTTATTTTCTACACAAGTGCCACAAGTGCTGCTGTTTATTTTCTACACAAGTGCCACAAGTGCTGTTGTTTATTTTCTACACAAGTGCCACAAGTGCTGTTGTTTATTTTCTACACAAGTGCTGTTGTTTATTTTCTACACAAGTGCCACAAGTGCTGTTGTTTATTTTCTACACAAGTGCTGTTGTTTATTTTCTATGTGCCACAAGTGCTGTTGTTTATTTTCTATGTGCCACAAGTGCTGTTCTTTATTTTCTACGCAAGTGCTGTTTATTTTCTACGCAAGTGCTGTTGTTTATTTTCTATGTGCCACAAGTGCTGTTCTTTATTTTGTACGCAAGTGCTGTTGTTTATTTTGTACGCAAGTGCTGTTGTTTATTTTGTACGCAAGTGCCGTTGTTTATTTTGTACGCAAGTGCCGTTGTTTATTTTGTACGCAAGTGCCGTTGTTTATTTTGTACGCAAGTGCCGTTGTTTATTTTGTACGCAAGTGCCGTTGTTTATTTTGTACGCAAGTGCCGTTGTTTATTTTGTACGCAAGTGCCGTTGTTTATTTTGTACGCAAGTGCCGTTGTTTATTTTGTACGCAAGTGCCGTTGTTTATTTTGTACGCAAGTGCCGTTGTTTATTTTGTACGCAAGTGCCGTTGTTTATTTTGTACGCAAGTGCCGTTGTTTATTTTGTACGCAAGTGCCGTTGTTTATTTTGTACGCAAGTGCCGTTGTTTATTTTGTACGCAAGTGCTGTTTATTTTGTACGCAAGTGCTGTTTATTTTGTACGCAAGTGCTGTTTATTTTGTACACAAGTGCTGTTTATTTTGTACACAAGTGCTGTTGTTTATTTTGTACACAAGTGCTGTTGTTTATTTTGTACACAAGTGCTGTTGTTTATTTTGTACACAAGTGCTGTTGTTTATTTTGTACACAAGTGCTGTTGTTTATTTTGTACACAAGTGCTGTTGTTTATTTTGTACACAAGTGCTGTTGTTTATTTTGTACACAAGTGCTGTTGTTTATTTTGTACACAAGTGCTGTTGTTTATTTTGTACACAAGTGCTGTTGTTTATTTTGTACACAAGTGCTGTTGTTTATTTTCTACACAAGTGCTGTTGTTTATTTTCTATGTGCCACAAGTGCCACGAGTGCTGTTGTTTATTTTCTATGTGCCACAAGTGCCACGAGTGCTGTTGTTTATTTTCTACACGAGTGCTGTTGTTTATTTTCTACACGAGTGCTGTTGTTTATTTTCTACACGAGTGCTGTTGTTTATTTTCTATGTGCCACAAGTGCCACGAGTGCTGTTGTTTATTTTCTACACGAGTGCTGTTGTTTATTTTCTACACGAGTGCTGTTGTTTATTTTGTACACGAGTGCTGTTGTTTATTTTCTATGTGCCACAAGTGCTGTTGTTTATTTTCTATGTGCCACAAGTGCTGTTGTTTATTTTCTATGTGCCACAAGTGCCACGAGTGCTGTTGTTTATTTTCTATGTGCCACAAGTGCCACGAGTGCTGTTGTTTATTTTCTACACGAGTGCTGTTGTTTATTTTCTATGTGCCACAAGTGCCACGAGTGCTGTTGTTTATTTTCTACACGAGTGCTGTTGTTTATTTTCTACACGAGTGCTGTTGTTTATTTTCTACACGAGTGCTGTTGTTTATTTTCTACACGAGTGCTGTTGTTTATTTTCTACACGAGTGCTGTTGTTTATTTTCTACACGAGTGCTGTTGTTTATTTTCTACACGAGTGCTGTTGTTTATTTTCTACACGAGTGCTGTTGTTTATTTTCTACACGAGTGCCACGAGTGCTGTTGTTTATTTTCTACACGAGTGCCACGAGTGCTGTTGTTTATTTTCTACACGAGTGCCACAAGTGCTGTTGTTTATTTTCTACACGAGTGCCACAAGTGCTGTTGTTTATTTTCTACACGAGTGCCACAAGTGCTGTTGTTTATTTTCTACACGAGTGCCACAAGTGCTGTTGTTTATTTTCTACACGAGTGCCACAAGTGCTGTTGTTTATTTTCTACACAAGTGCTGTTGTTTATTTTCTACACAAGTGCTGTTGTTTATTTTCTACACAAGTGCCGTCGGTTTATTTTCTACACAAGTGCCGTCGGTTTATTTTCTACGTGCCACAAGTGCCGTCGTTTTATTTTCTACGTGCCGCAAAGTGCTGTTGTTTTATTTTCTATGTGCCGCAAAGTGCTGTTGTTTTATTTTCTATGTGCCGTAAAGTGCTGTTGTTTATTTTCTATGTGCCGCAAAGTGCTGTTGTTTTGCTCATGCGAAGTGCTGTTGTTTTGCTCATGCGAAGTGCTGTTGTTTTGCTCATGCGAACTGCTGTTGTTTTGCTCATGCGAAGTGCTGTTGTTTTGCTCATGCGAAGTGCTGTTGTTTTGCTCATGCGAAGTGCTGTTGTTTTGCTCATGCGAAGTGCTGTTGTTTTGCTCATGCAAAGTGCTGTTGTTTTGCTCATGCAAAGTGCTGTTGTTTTGCTCATGCAAAGTGCTGTTGTTTTGCTCATGCAAAGTGCTGTTGTTTTGCTCATGCAAAGTGCTGTTGTTTTGCTCATGCAAAGTGCTGTTGTTTTGCTCATGCAAAGTGCTGTTGTTTTGCTCATGCAAAGTGCTGTTGTTTTGCTCATGCAAAGTGCTGTTGTTTTGCTCATGCAAAGTGCTGTTGTTTTGCTCATGCAAAGTGCTGTTGTTTTGCTCATGCAAAGTGCTGTTGTTTTGCTCATGCAAAGTGCTGTTGTTTTGCTCATGCAAAGTGCTGTTGTTTTGCTCATGCAAAGTGCTGTTGTTTTGCTCATGCAAAGTGCTGTTGTTTTGCTCATGCAAAGTGCTGTTGTTTTGCTCATGCAAAGTGCTGTTGTTTTGCTCATGCAAAGTGCTGTTGTTTTGCTCATGCAAAGTGCTGTTGTTTTGCTCATGCAAAGTGCTGTTGTTTTGCTCATGCAAAGTGCTGTTGTTTTGCTCATGCAAAGTGCTGTTGTTTTGCTCAAAGTGCTGCTAGGGTTAGGGTTAGGGTTAGGGTTTTGCTCATGCAAAGTGCTGTTGTTTTGCTCAAAGTGCTGCTAGGGTTAGGGTTAGGGTTAGGGTTTTGCTCATGCAAAGTGCTGTTGTTTTGCTCAAAGTGCTGCTAGGGTTAGGGTTAGGGTTAGGGTTTTGCTCATGCAAAGTGCTGTTGTTTTGCTCAAAGTGCTGCTAGGGTTAGGGTTAGGGTTAGGGTTTTGCTCATGCAAAGTGCTGTTGTTTTGCTCAAAGTGCTGCTAGGGTTAGGGTTAGGGTTAGGGTTTTGCTCATGCAAAGTGCTGTTGTTTTGCTCAAAGTGCTGCTAGGGTTAGGGTTAGGGTTAGGGTTTTGCTCATGCAAAGTGCTGTTGTTTTGCTCAAAGTGCTGCTAGGGTTAGGGTTAGGGTTAGGGTTTTGCTCATGCAAAGTGCTGTTGTTTTGCTCAAAGTGCTGCTAGGGTTAGGGTTAGGGTTAGGGTTTTGCTCATGCAAAGTGCTGTTGTTTTGCTCAAAGTGCTGCTAGGGTTAGGGTTAGGGTTAGGGTTTTGCTCATGCAAAGTGCTGTTGTTTTGCTCAAAGTGCTGCTAGGGTTAGGGTTAGGGTTAGGGTTTTGCTCATGCAAAGTGCTGTTGTTTTGCTCAAAGTGCTGCTAGGGTTAGGGTTAGGGTTAGGGTTTTGCTCATGCAAAGTGCTGTTGTTTTGCTCAAAGTGCTGCTAGGGTTAGGGTTAGGGTTAGGGTTTTGCTCATGCAAAGTGCTGTTGTTTTGCTCAAAGTGCTGCTAGGGTTAGGGTTAGGGTTAGGGTTTTGCTCATGCAAAGTGCTGTTGTTTTGCTCAAAGTGCTGCTAGGGTTAGGGTTAGGGTTAGGGTTTTGCTCATGCAAAGTGCTGTTGTTTTGCTCAAAGTGCTGCTAGGGTTAGGGTTAGGGTTAGGGTTTTGCTCATGCAAAGTGCTGTTGTTTTGCTCAAAGTGCTGCTAGGGTTAGGGTTAGGGTTAGGGTTTTGCTCATGCAAAGTGCTGTTGTTTTGCTCAAAGTGCTGCTAGGGTTAGGGTTAGGGTTAGGGTTTTGCTCATGCAAAGTGCTGTTGTTTTGCTCAAAGTGCTGCTAGGGTTAGGGTTAGGGTTAGGGTTTTGCTCATGCAAAGTGCTGTTGTTTTGCTCAAAGTGCTGCTAGGGTTAGGGTTAGGGTTAGGGTTTTGCTCATGCAAAGTGCTGTTGTTTTGCTCAAAGTGCTGCTAGGGTTAGGGTTAGGGTTAGGGTTTTGCTCATGCAAAGTGCTGTTGTTTTGCTCAAAGTGCTGCTAGGGTTAGGGTTAGGGTTAGGGTTTTGCTCATGCAAAGTGCTGTTGTTTTGCTCAAAGTGCTGCTAGGGTTAGGGTTAGGGTTAGGGTTTTGCTCATGCAAAGTGCTGTTGTTTTGCTCAAAGTGCTGCTAGGGTTAGGGTTAGGGTTAGGGTTTTGCTCATGCAAAGTGCTGTTGTTTTGCTCAAAGTGCTGCTAGGGTTAGGGTTAGGGTTAGGGTTTTGCTCATGCAAAGTGCTGTTGTTTTGCTCAAAGTGCTGCTAGGGTTAGGGTTAGGGTTAGGGTTTTGCTCATGCAAAGTGCTGTTGTTTTGCTCAAAGTGCTGCTAGGGTTAGGGTTAGGGTTAGGGTTTTGCTCATGCAAAGTGCTGTTGTTTTGCTCAAAGTGCTGCTAGGGTTAGGGTTAGGGTTAGGGTTTTGCTCATGCAAAGTGCTGTTGTTTTGCTCAAAGTGCTGCTAGGGTTAGGGTTAGGGTTAGGGTTAGGGTTAGGGTTAGGGTTAGGGTTAGGGTTAGGGTTAGGGTTAGGGTTAGGGTTAGGGTTAGGGTTAGGGTTAGGGTTAGGGTTAGGGTTAGGGTTAGGGTTAGGGTTAGGGTTAGGGTTAGGGTTAGGGTTAGGGTTAGGGTTAGGGTTAGGGTTAGGGTTAGGGTTAGGGTTAGGGTTAGGGTTAGGGTTAGGGTTAGGGTTAGGGTTAGGGTTAGGGTTAGGGTTAGGGTTAGGGTTAGGGTTAGGGTTAGGGTTAGGGTTAGGGTTAGGGTTAGGGTTAGGGTTAGGGTTAGGGTTAGGGTTAGGGTTAGGGTTAGGGTTAGGGTTAGGGTTAGGGTTAGGGTTAGGGTTAGGGTTAGGGTTAGGGTTAGGGTTAGGGTTAGGGTTAGGGTTAGGGTTAGGGTTAGGGTTAGGGTTAGGGTTAGGGTTAGGGTTAGGGTTAGGGTTAGGGTTAGGGTTAGGGTTAGGGTTAGGGTTAGGGTTAGGGTTAGGGTTAGGGTTAGGGTTAGGGTTAGGGTTAGGGTTAGGGTTAGGGTTAGGGTTAGGGTTAGGGTTAGGGTTAGGGTTAGGGTTAGGGTTAGGGTTAGGGTTAGGGTTAGGGTTAGGGTTAGGGTTAGGGTTAGGGTTAGGGTTAGGGTTAGGGTTAGGGTTAGGGTTAGGGTTAGGGTTAGGGTTAGGGTTAGGGTTAGGGTTAGGGTTAGGGTTAGGGTTAGGGTTAGGGTTAGGGTTAGGGTTAGGGTTAGGGTTAGGGTTAGGGTTAGGGTTAGGGTTAGGGTTAGGGTTAGGGTTAGGGTTAGGGTTAGGGTTAGGGTTAGGGTTAGGGTTAGGGTTAGGGTTAGGGTTAGGGTTAGGGTTAGGGTTAGGGTTAGGGTTAGGGTTAGGGTTAGGGTTAGGGTTAGGGTTAGGGTTAGGGTTAGGGTTAGGGTTAGGGTTAGGGTTAGGGTTAGGGTTAGGGTTAGGGTTAGGGTTAGGGTTAGGGTTAGGGTTAGGGTTAGGGTTAGGGTTAGGGTTAGGGTTAGGGTTAGGGTTAGGGTTAGGGTTAGGGTTAGGGTTAGGGTTAGGGTTAGGGTTAGGGTTAGGGTTAGGGTTAGGGTTAGGGTTAGGGTTAGGGTTAGGGTTAGGGTTAGGGTTAGGGTTAGGGTTAGGGTTAGGGTTAGGGTTAGGGTTAGGGTTAGGGTTAGGGTTAGGGTTAGGGTTAGGGTTAGGGTTAGGGTTAGGGTTAGGGTTAGGGTTAGGGTTAGGGTTAGGGTTAGGGTTAGGGTTAGGGTTAGGGTTAGGGTTAGGGTTAGGGTTAGGGTTAGGGTTAGGGTTAGGGTTAGGGTTAGGGTTAGGGTTAGGGTTAGGGTTAGGGTTAGGGTTAGGGTTAGGGTTAGGGTTAGGGTTAGGGTTAGGGTTAGGGTTAGGGTTAGGGTTAGGGTTAGGGTTAGGGTTAGGGTTAGGGTTAGGGTTAGGGTTAGGGTTAGGGTTAGGGTTAGGGTTAGGGTTAGGGTTAGGGTTAGGGTTAGGGTTAGGGTTAGGGTTAGGGTTAGGGTTAGGGTTAGGGTTAGGGTTAGGGTTAGGGTTAGGGTTAGGGTTAGGGTTAGGGTTAGGGTTAGGGTTAGGGTTAGGGTTAGGGTTAGGGTTAGGGTTAGGGTTAGGGTTAGGGTTAGGGTTAGGGTTAGGGTTAGGGTTAGGGTTAGGGTTAGGGTTAGGGTTAGGGTTAGGGTTAGGGTTAGGGTTAGGGTTAGGGTTAGGGTTAGGGTTAGGGTTAGGGTTAGGGTTAGGGTTAGGGTTAGGGTTAGGGTTAGGGTTAGGGTTAGGGTTAGGGTTAGGGTTAGGGTTAGGGTTAGGGTTAGGGTTAGGGTTAGGGTTAGGGTTAGGGTTAGGGTTAGGGTTAGGGTTAGGGTTAGGGTTAGGGTTAGGGTTAGGGTTAGGGTTAGGGTTAGGGTTAGGGTTAGGGTTAGGGTTAGGGTTAGGGTTAGGGTTAGGGTTAGGGTTAGGGTTAGGGTTAGGGTTAGGGTTAGGGTTAGGGTTAGGGTTAGGGTTAGGGTTAGGGTTAGGGTTAGGGTTAGGGTTAGGGTTAGGGTTAGGGTTAGGGTTAGGGTTAGGGTTAGGGTTAGGGTTAGGGTTAGGGTTAGGGTTAGGGTTAGGGTTAGGGTTAGGGTTAGGGTTAGGGTTAGGGTTAGGGTTAGGGTTAGGGTTAGGGTTAGGGTTAGGGTTAGGGTTAGGGTTAGGGTTAGGGTTAGGGTTAGGGTTAGGGTTAGGGTTAGGGTTAGGGTTAGGGTTAGGGTTAGGGTTAGGGTTAGGGTTAGGGTTAGGGTTAGGGTTAGGGTTAGGGTTAGGGTTAGGGTTAGGGTTAGGGTTAGGGTTAGGGTTAGGGTTAGGGTTAGGGTTAGGGTTAGGGTTAGGGTTAGGGTTAGGGTTAGGGTTAGGGTTAGGGTTAGGGTTAGGGTTAGGGTTAGGGTTAGGGTTAGGGTTAGGGTTAGGGTTAGGGTTAGGGTTAGGGTTAGGGTTAGGGTTAGGGTTAGGGTTAGGGTTAGGGTTAGGGTTAGGGTTAGGGTTAGGGTTAGGGTTAGGGTTAGGGTTAGGGTTAGGGTTAGGGTTAGGGTTAGGGTTAGGGTTAGGGTTAGGGTTAGGGTTAGGGTTAGGGTTAGGGTTAGGGTTAGGGTTAGGGTTAGGGTTAGGGTTAGGGTTAGGGTTAGGGTTAGGGTTAGGGTTAGGGTTAGGGTTAGGGTTAGGGTTAGGGTTAG